>NC_137131.1:220000-277500 GCF_949319135.1 Squalius cephalus | reverse complement strand
TGTGTGTAGAGTAACGGGGACCTGTGTTGTGTGTGTGTGTGTAGAGTAACGGGGACCTGTGTTGTGTGTGTGTGTGTAGAGTAACGGGGACCTGTGTGTGTGTGTAGAGTAACGGGGACCTGTGTTGTGTGTGTGTGTGTAGAGTAACGGGGACCTGTGTTGTGTGTGTGTGTGTAGAGTAACGGGGACCTGTGTTGTGTGTGTGTGTAGAGTAACGGGGACCTGTGTTGTGTGTGTGTGTGTGTAGAGTAACGGGGACCTGTGTTGTGTGTGTGTTGTGTGTGTAGAGTAACGGGGACCTGTGTTGTGTGTGTGTGTGTAGAGTAACGGGGACCTGTGTCGTGTGTGTGTGTGTAGAGTAACGGGGACCTGTGTTGTGTGTGTGTGTGTAGAGTAACGGGGACCTGTGTCGTGTGTGTGTGTGTAGAGTAACGGGGACCTGTGTTGTGTGTGTGTGTGTAGAGTAACGGGGACCTGTGTCGTGTGTGTGTGTGTAGAGTAACGGGGACCTGTGTTGTGTGTGTGTGTAGAGTAACGGGGACCTGTGTTGTGTGTGTGTGTGTAGAGTAACGGCGACCTGTGTTGTGTGTGTGTGTGTAGAGTAACGGCGACCTGTGTTGTGTGTGTGTGTGTAGAGTAACGGGGGCCTGTGTTGTGTGTGTGTGTAGAGTAACGGGGACCTGTGTTGTGTGTGTGTAGAGTAACGGGGACCTGTGTTGTGTGTGTGTGTAGAGTAACGGGGACCTGTGTTGTGTGTGTAGAGTAACGGGGACCTGTGTTGTGTGTGTGTGTGTAGAGTAACGGCGACCTGTGTTGTGTGTGTGTGTGTAGAGTAACGGGGACCTGTGTTGTGTGTGTGTGTGTAGAGTAACGGGGACCTGTGTTGTGTGTGTGTGTAGAGTAACGGGGACCTGTGTTGTGTGTGTGTAGAGTAACGGGGACCTGTGTTGTGTGTGTGTGTAGAGTAACGGGGACCTGTGTTGTGTGTGTAGAGTAACGGGGACCTGTGTTGTGTGTGTGTGTGTAGAGTAACGGCGACCTGTGTTGTGTGTGTGTGTGTAGAGTAACGGGGACCTGTGTCGTGTGTGTGTGTGTAGAGTAACGGGGACCTGTGTTGTGTGTGTGTAGAGTAACGGGGACCTGTGTTGTGTGTGTGTGTGTAGAGTAACGGGGACCTGTGTTGTGTGTGTGTGTAGAGTAACGGGGACCTGTGTTGTGTGTGTGTGTAGAGTAACGGGGACCTGAAGAGGAAGTGGACGTGGGCGGTGGAGTGGCTGGGTGACGAGCTGGAGCGCAGGCCTTACACTGGAAACCCTCAGTACACGTACAACAACTGGTCTCCGCCCGTGCAGAGCAACGAGACGTCCAACGGCTACTTCCTGGAGCGCTCCCACAGCGCGCGCATGACGCTAGCCAAGGCCTGCGAGCTCTGTCCTGAAGAGGTGAGCGCTCAGTCACTCAAACCTCACCTAGCGCCTCGGGTGAGTTCAGCCACTTCTGCATAACCGGTGCGACTCTGAGATTATAGGAGGATATTAAGAGTTTGAAGTTTCTGTTTTATTGTAAAGTTAATGTCTACATTCATGCAGTTTGCTGACGCTTTTATCCACAGTGTTCATCCAAGGTAGGGCTGCACGATATACATCAGAACAACAGAGATACCGCTACGATTTAATAGCATAAGCGTATGCGCTAGCGTTTTCAGAGTGAGGCGCGTCATGTGGTTCATGACCGGCAACCCGTCAAAATAAAAGCTTGAGGGTTTTTGCCATTTGAAAAAGGACGAAATGAAGATGCAAATAGTAGTAAAATATTTTTTATTTTACAATGCAATAGTATTATTAAAAAGATGTTTCTTATTTTGTTTAATATTTTATTTAAACTGCAGTTCGAGTTGCTTCTTGCAAAATCAGACCCAAGTATGAACACCTATATATTATTTTAAGTTTAAGCAAAAAGTAATATTTCACCTTTTTAATTAAAATTTTTTTTTTTATACATTTTGTTTGTAGTTGACCCCCCCCCCCCCACACCAAACAAAACACTCTAGAATAATTCATTCTTTACGAATACGGTTATTCAAATCATCTGGTAAAAATCTTTCACATCGCGTTATATATCGCAGGAATGTCAGTGTCAGTGTCCTCTAATATCGTGCAGCCTTGAGTTCGGCTGTGCGTGTCATCGGTTGACGCGTTCTCTGGGAGCCGAACACTAACCCGCGGTGTTGTCAGCACTGCTCTCTGCTAAACGACACACACGTTTGTTTGATGTGTTCAGGAGCCCGACGACCAGGAGGCCCCCGATGAGCACGACTCGACGCCGCCTGAAGACACGGCCCTCTATCCTCACTCTCCAGCGACACAGCCTCAGTATCAGCAGGTGAGCGACACACACACACCACTAGCCTAGCGTTTAGCACAGCCTCAGTATCAGCAGGTGAGCGACACACACACACCACTAGCCTAGCGTTTAGCACAGCCTCAGTATCAGCAGGTGAGCGACACACACACACCACTAGCCTAGCGTTTAGCACAGCCTCAGTATCAGCAGGTGAGCGACACACACACACCACTAGCCTAGCGTTTAGCACAGCCTCAGTATCAGCAGGTGAGCGACACACACCACTAGTCTAGCGTTTAGCACAGCCTCAGTATCAGCAGGTGAGCGACACACACACCACTAGCCTAGCGTTTAGCACAGCCTCAGTATCAGCAGGTGAGCGACACACACACCACTAGCCTAGCGTTTAGCACAGCCTCAGTATCAGCAGGTGAGCGACACACACACACCACTAGCCTAGCGTTTAGCACAGCCTCAGTATCAGCAGGTGAGCGACACACACACCACTAGCCTAGCGTTTAGCACAGCCTCAGTATCAGCAGGTGAGCGACACACACACACCACTAGCCTAGCGTTTAGCACAGCCTCAGTATCAGCAGGTGAGCGACACACACCACTAGCCTAGCGTTTAGCACAGCCTCAGTATCAGCAGGTGAGCGACACACACACACCACTAGCCTAGCGTTTAGCACAGCCTCAGTATCAGCAGGTGAGCGACACACACCACTAGCCTAGCGTTTAGCACAGCCTCAGTATCAGCAGGTGAGCGACACACACACACCACTAGCCTAGCGTTTAGCACAGCCTCAGTATCAGCAGGTGAGCGACACACACACCACTAGCCTAGCGTTTAGCACAGCCTCAGTATCAGCAGGTGAGCGACACACACACACCACTAGCCTAGCGTTTAGCACAGCCTCAGTATCAGCAGGTGAGCGACACACACCACTAGCCTAGCGTTTAGCACAGCCTCAGTATCAGCAGGTGAGCGACACACACCACTAGCCTAGCGTTTAGCACAGCCTCAGTATCAGCAGGTGAGCGACACACACACACCACTAGCCTAGCGTTTAGCACAGCCTCAGTATCAGCAGGTGAGCGACACACACCACTAGCCTAGCGTTTAGCACAGCCTCAGTATCAGCAGGTGAGCGACACACACACACCACTAGCCTAGCGTTTAGCACAGCCTCAGTATCAGCAGGTGAGCGACACGCACCACTAGCCTAGCGTTTAGCACCGTATCAGCAGGTGAGCGACACACACACCACTAGCCTAGCGTTTAGCACAGCCTCAGTATCAGCAGGTGAGCGACACACACCACTGGCCTAGCGTTTAGCACAGCCTCAGTATCAGCAGGTGAGCGACACACACCACTAGCCTAGCGTTTAGCACAGCCTCAGTATCAGCAGGTGAGCGACACACACACACCACTAGCCTAGCGTTTAGCACAGCCTCAGTATCAGCAGGTGAGCGACACGCACCACTAGCCTAGCGTTTAGCACCGTATCAGCAGGTGAGCGACACACACACCACTAGCCTAGCGTTTAGCACAGCCTCAGTATCACCAGGTGAGCGACACGCACCACTAGCCTAGCGTTTAGCACAGCCTCAGTATCAGCAGGTGAGCGACACACGCACCACTAGCCTAGCGTTTAGCACAGCCTCAGTATCAGCAGGTGAGCGACACACACCACTGGCCTAGCGTTTAGCACAGCCTCAGTATCAGCAGGTGAGCGACACGCACACCACTAGCCTAGCGTTTAGCACAGCCTCAGTATCAGCAGGTGAGCGACACACACACCACTAGCCTAGCGTTTAGCACAGCCTCAGTATCAGCAGGTGAGCGACACGCACACCACTAGCCTAGCGTTTAGCACAGCCTCAGTATCACCAGGTGAGCGACACGCACCACTAGCCTAGCGTTTAGCACAGCCTCAGTATCAGCAGGTGAGCGACACACACACCACTAGCCTAGCGTTTAGCACAGCCTCAGTATCAGCAGGTGAACGGCACACACACACACCACTAGCCTAGCGTTTAGCACAGCCTCAGTATCAGCAGGTGAGCGACACACACACACCACTAGCCTAGCGTTTAGCACAGCCTCAGTATCAGCAGGTGAGCAACACACACCACTAGCCTAGCGTTTAGCACAGCCTCAGTATCAGCAGGTGAGCGACACACACCACTAGCCTAGCGTTTAGCACAGCCTCAGTATCAGCAGGTGAGCGACACACACACACCACTAGCCTAGCGTTTAGCACAGCCTCAGTATCAGCAGGTGAGCGACACACACACCACTAGCCTAGCGTTTAGCACAGCCTCAGTATCAGCAGGTGAGCGACACACACACCACTAGCCTAGCGTTTAGCACAGCCTCAGTATCACCAGGTGAGCGACACGCACCACTAGCCTAGCGTTTAGCACAGCCTCAGTATCAGCAGGTGAGCGACACACACACCACTAGCCTAGCGTTTAGCACAGCCTCAGTATCAGCAGGTGAGCGACACACACACACCACTAGCCTAGCGTTTAGCACAGCCTCAGTATCAGCAGGTGAGCAACACACACCACTAGCCTAGCGTTTAGCACAGCCTCAGTATCAGCAGGTGAGCGACACACACCACTAGCCTAGCGTTTAGCACAGCCTCAGTATCAGCAGGTGAGCGACACACACACACCACTAGCCTAGCGTTTAGCACAGCCTCAGTATCAGCAGGTGAGCGACACACACACCACTAGCCTAGCGTTTAGCACAGCCTCAGTATCAGCAGGTGAGCGACACACACACCACTAGCCTAGCGTTTAGCACAGCCTCAGTATCAGCAGGTGAGCGACACACACACCACTAGCCTAGCGTTTAGCACAGCCTCAGTATCAGCAGGTGAGCAACACACACCACTAGCCTAGCGTTTAGCACAGCCTCAGTATCAGCAGGTGAGCGACACACACCACTAGCCTAGCGTTTAGCACAGCCTCAGTATCAGCAGGTGAGCGACACACACACACCACTAGCCTAGCGTTTAGCACAGCCTCAGTATCAGCAGGTGAGCGACACACACACCACTAGCCTAGCGTTTAGCACAGCCTCAGTATCACCAGGTGAGCGACACACACACCACTAGCCTAGCGTTTAGCACAGCCTCAGTATCAGCAGGTGAACGGCACACACACACACCACTAGCCTAGCGTTTAGCACAGCCTCAGTATCAGCAGGTGAGCGACACACACACACCACTAGCCTAGCGTTTAGCACAGCCTCAGTATCAGCAGGTGAGCGACACACACACACCACTAGCCTAGCGTTTAGCACAGCCTCAGTATCAGCAGGTGAGCAACACACACCACTAGCCTAGCGTTTAGCACAGCCTCAGTATCAGCAGGTGAGCGACACACACCACTAGCCTAGCGTTTAGCACAGCCTCAGTATCAGCAGGTGAGCGACACACACACACCACTAGCCTAGCGTTTAGCACAGCCTCAGTATCAGCAGGTGAGCGACACACACACCACTAGCCTAGCGTTTAGCACAGCCTCAGTATCAGCAGGTGAGCGACACACACACCACTAGCCTAGCGTTTAGCACAGCCTCAGTATCAGCAGGTGAGCGACACACACACCACTAGCCTAGCGTTTAGCACAGCCTCAGTATCAGCAGGTGAGCGACACACACACACCACTAGCCTAGCGTTTAGCACAGCCTCAGTATCAGCAGGTGAGCGACACACACACCACTAGCCTAGCGTTTAGCACAGCCTCAGTATCAGCAGGTGAGCGACACACACACACCACTAGCCTAGCGTTTAGCACAGCCTCAGTATCAGCAGGTGAGCGACACACACACCACTAGCCTAGCGTTTAGCACAGCCTCAGTATCAGCAGGTGAGCGACACGCACACACCACTAGCCTAGCGTTTAGCACAGCCTCAGTATCAGCAGGTGAGCGACACACACCACTAGCCTAGCGTTTAGCACAGCCTCAGTATCAGCAGGTGAGCGACACACACCACTAGCCTAGCGTTTAGCACAGCCTCAGTATCAGCAGGTGAGCGACACACACACACCACTAGCCTAGCGTTTAGCACAGCCTCAGTATCAGCAGGTGAGCGACACACACCACTAGCCTAGCGTTTAGCACAGCCTCAGTATCAGCAGGTGAGCGACACACACACACCACTAGCCTAGCGTTTAGCACAGCCTCAGTATCAGCAGGTGAGCGACACGCACCACTAGCCTAGCGTTTAGCACCGTATCAGCAGGTGAGCGACACACACACCACTAGCCTAGCGTTTAGCACAGCCTCAGTATCAGCAGGTGAGCGACACACACCACTGGCCTAGCGTTTAGCACAGCCTCAGTATCAGCAGGTGAGCGACACGCACACCACTAGCCTAGCGTTTAGCACAGCCTCAGTATCAGCAGGTGAGCGACACACACACCACTAGCCTAGCGTTTAGCACAGCCTCAGTATCAGCAGGTGAGCGACACGCACACCACTAGCCTAGCGTTTAGCACAGCCTCAGTATCACCAGGTGAGCGACACGCACCACTAGCCTAGCGTTTAGCACAGCCTCAGTATCAGCAGGTGAGCGACACACACACCACTAGCCTAGCGTTTAGCACAGCCTCAGTATCAGCAGGTGAGCGACACGCACACCACTAGCCTAGCGTTTAGCACAGCCTCAGTATCAGCAGGTGAGCGACACACACACACCACTAGCCTAGCGTTTAGCACAGCCTCAGTATCAGCAGGTGAGCGACACACACACACCACTAGCCTAGCGTTTAGTACAGCCTCAGTATCAGCAGGTGAGCGACACACACCACTAGCCTAGCGTTTAGCACAGCCTCAGTATCAGCAGGTGAGCGACACACACCACTAGCCTAGCGTTTAGCACAGCCTCAGTATCAGCAGGTGAGCGACACACACACACACACACCACTAGCCTAGCGTTTAGCACAGCCTCAGTATCAGCAGGTGAGCGACACGCACCACTAGCCTAGCGTTTAGCACCGTATCAGCAGGTGAGCGACACACACACCACTAGCCTAGCGTTTAGCACAGCCTCAGTATCAGCAGGTGAGCGACACACACACCACTAGCCTAGCGTTTAGCACAGCCTCAGTATCAGCAGGTGAGCGACACACACACCACTAGCCTAGCGTTTAGCACAGCCTCAGTATCAGCAGGTGAGCGACACACGCACCACTAGCCTAGCGTTTAGCACAGCCTCAGTATCAGCAGGTGAGCGACACACACCACTAGCCTAGCGTTTAGCACCGTATCAGCAGGTGAGCGACACACACACCACTAGCCTAGCGTTTAGCACAGCCTCAGTATCAGCAGGTGAGCGACACACACACCACTAGCCTAGCGTTTAACACAGCCTCAGTATCAGCAGGTGAGCGACACGCACCACTAGCCTAGCGTTTAGCACAGCCTCAGTATCAGCAGGTGAACGGCACACACACACACCACTAGCCTAGCGTTTAGCACAGCCTCAGTATCAGCAGGTGAGCGACACACACACACACCACTAGCCTAGCGTTTAGCACAGCCTCAGTATCAGCAGGTGAGCGACACACACACACCACTAGCCTAGCGTTTAGCACAGCCTCAGTATCAGCAGGTGAGCGACACACACACCACTAGCCTAGCGTTTAGCACAGCCTCAGTATCAGCAGGTGAGCGACACACACACACCACTAGCCTAGCGTTTAGCACAGCCTCAGTATCAGCAGGTGAGCGACACACACCACTAGCCTAGCGTTTAGCACAGCCTCAGTATCAGCAGGTGAGCGACACACACACACCACTAGCCTAGCGTTTAGCACAGCCTCAGTATCAGCAGGTGAGCGACACACACCACTAGCCTAGCGTTTAGCACAGCCTCAGTATCAGCAGGTGAGCGACACACACACACCACTAGCCTAGCGTTTAGCACAGCCTCAGTATCAGCAGGTGAGCGACACGCACCACTAGCCTAGCGTTTAGCACCGTATCAGCAGGTGAGCGACACACACACCACTAGCCTAGCGTTTAGCACAGCCTCAGTATCAGCAGGTGAGCGACACGCACCACTAGCCTAGCGTTTAGCACAGCCTCAGTATCAGCAGGTGAGCGACACACACCACTGGCCTAGCGTTTAGCACAGCCTCAGTATCAGCAGGTGAGCGACACGCACACCACTAGCCTAGCGTTTAGCACAGCCTCAGTATCAGCAGGTGAGCGACACACACACCACTAGCCTAGTGTTTAGCACAGCCTCAGTATCAGCAGGTGAGCGACACGCACACCACTAGCCTAGCGTTTAGCACAGCCTCAGTATCACCAGGTGAGCGACACGCACCACTAGCCTAGCGTTTAGCACAGCCTCAGTATCAGCAGGTGAGCGACACACACACCACTAGCCTAGCGTTTAGCACAGCCTCAGTATCAGCAGGTGAGCGACACGCACACCACTAGCCTAGCGTTTAGCACAGCCTCAGTATCAGCAGGTGAGCGACACACACACACCACTAGCCTAGCGTTTAGCACAGCCTCAGGATCACCAGGTGAGCGACACGCACCACTAGCCTAGCGTTTAGCACAGCCTCAGTATCAGCAGGTGAGCGACACACACACACCACTAGCCTAGCGTTTAGCACAGCCTCAGTATCAGCAGGTGAGCGACACACACCACTAGCCTAGCGTTTAGCACAGCCTCAGTATCAGCAGGTGAGCGACACGCACACCACTAGCCTAGCGTTTAGCACAGCCTCAGTATCAGCAGGTGAGCGACACACACACCACTAGCCTAGCGTTTAGCACAGCCTCAGTATCACCAGGTGAGCGACACGCACCACTAGCCTAGCGTTTAGCACAGCCTCAGTATCAGCAGGTGAGCGACACGCACACCACTAGCCTAGCGTTTAGCACAGCCTCAGTATCAGCAGGTGAGCGACACACACACACCACTAGCCTAGCGTTTAGCACAGCCTCAGTATCAGCAGGTGAGCGACACACACACACCACTAGCCTAGCGTTTAGCACAGCCTCAGTATCAGCAGGTGAGCGACACACACCACTAGCCTAGCGTTTAGCACAGCCTCAGTATCAGCAGGTGAGCGACACACACACACCACTAGCCTAGCGTTTAGCACAGCCTCAGTATCAGCAGGTGAGCGACACACACCACTAGCCTAGCGTTTAGCACCGTATCAGCAGGTGAGCGACACACACACCACTAGCCTAGCGTTTAGCACAGCCTCAGTATCAGCAGGTGAGCGACACACACCACTAGCCTAGCGTTTAGCACAGCCTCAGTATCAGCAGGTGAGCGACACACACCACTAGCCTAGCGTTTAGCACCGTATCAGCAGGTGAGCGACACACACACCACTAGCCTAGCGTTTAGCTCAAACTCTTCTTCTCCAGCGACTTCTAGATGCACTTTTACAGCGATCACACAGTGCACACCCGGCTTAACTCACTCACTCTGTCTCTGTCTCTCTCTCTCTCTCTCTCTCTCTCCCTCTCCCTCTCCCTCTCCCTCTCTCTCTCTCTCTCTCTCTCTCTCTCTCTCTCTCTCTCTCTCTCTCTCTCTCTCTCTCCTCAGGTGAACACTCTTCCTCACGGGCAGCCGTACACCGGGCCGGCCGCTCAGCACATGAATAACCCTCAGCGGGCGAGTCAGGAGAGCTGGGACGGGTCTGACGAGGCTCCCCCGGCTCAGAGTAAAGAGTAGAGACTCGACCCGCTCGCTCCAGAGACCAGAACCGGAGAACACACTCGCGTAACACACCCAACTCCTGCAGCGCTGACACACACACACACACACACACGCGCGGATCTCAACGCTGCAGTGCGCAGACACACACACACACACACACACACACACACACACACACACACACACACACACACACACACACACACAGCTCTGTGTGAACCGGCAGGAGTGGTGATGCTGTGGAGATAGTGTGCAGAAATCTGGAGTTTGGGACGCCCTCCATTTCCAGAGACGACATCATCATGATCATCATCATCATCATCATCATCCTGTAACACACAGCAGAATGAAGGGAAACCCGAGGCTTCGTCGTGGACGGTGTTTTTGGATCGACTCGGAGTCGTTGGAATCTTTCAGCACTTTTGTTTCTTTTGTTTTCTCCATTCATCAGGAAGCCTTTGGCCTGTTAGGAGTGTGATGTCATGTCCTGTTAGGAGTGTGATGTCATCTCCTGTCAGGCTCTTTAACACACTCTATCCAGAGACGCTCGGATCGGCACATCTACTCCACAGAACGAACGCTCGATGTTTCATGTGTGTTTCCAACAGGCTGGCCCGTGAAAGATCTGGTGTTCGAGTGGAACTGCATCTGGCCTAGTTCTGAGTCGGCCCCGCCCCCTTCCTCATGGCCCCGCCCACTTCCTCTGCCCCTGTCCAATGAGAGCGCAGCCACGGACACACTACTCTGTTTCCGAGGAGATTTACAGGATTGGTCGACAGCACGTACTGTACTGGATGCAGTGTGGCTCTTGTTCTCTTTTGTCTGAAAACCAAAATCCCTGCGAAGGAAACTGACCCGCACCGTCTTCAGATTCGCTGTTTTCTCTGATAGAGGTTATTTTGTTGAATTTGAGAAGAGTTTGAGCGTTTGAATGAGAAGGCATCGTCCTTGTGTTGTTATTTTAAGAGGATATTTACTGTACAGAGTTCTGTTTTCACCGACTGTTGTTTGTTCGGGCGACGGTGGGATTCTGGAGCTGCTCTACTGAAGTGTTCACTTTGAAGAAGTCTTTCTTTTCCAGACGCATAATAACAGAAGCACTGCACCACTAGAAACAATAAATTAAACATTTAAATGCAAGCTTGACTTTTTATTAGCTTTCCGATGGTTTCTAATACCCACTGCACGCAGAAACACACACACACACACACACACACATGCTTGTTAAATCATTGAGGAGCTGGCGTCTGTCGGTCAGCGTGTGGATCGTCCAGAACCCAGAGCCAGCCGGAGCTCCAGACCCAGCTCACGCTGAAGGCCTTAACCCGGACCAGCGCTGGCCAGCGAGTGGATGAAGGGTCAGCCGTGGCCTCTGCTCACACACTCACGCTGCGTTTGCTCCATCTGTGTAAACCTCTCCTCAGAAGGACATCTGCCTTCTGCTTTGGTTTTCCTTTTCAGGGTTTAATTTTGTTTGAATTCTACAGATGTTTTTGTGAAATGTGCATGAGTAATATTCCTGGATCAGCCCTCGAGCACTGTACAAACCCAGCACACTGTAAAATTATACTTTAAAGGTAAAAATAAATGGTATTTGATTAACCCGTCTGTCTAATACACTGACCCACATCTGATGCTCTGCCTTTAGTCGAGTCAGCTTTATTTACAACAGTGTTTCACAGCAGCTTCACAGAGATAACAGGAAATAATGCAACTAAGTTTGTTTCCAGAAGAGAATAGCGTCACAGTCCAGCTTAAGCTCAGTTCAGTGATGGTTCATTTCTGCTGTAAAAAAGTTATTTAGTTCATTTATACATATATACATATAGCTCTCAGTTCTCATATAATGGTGTCAGTGCAGGAGATCAATAATATTGTTGATTTAACTAAATGTCCCGAACTGAGCAAGACAAGCTAAAAAGGCCTGTAGTTTAATGTGTGTTTTAAAGCATCATGTTCTGGCATTTAATTGGCAGGCAGTTTTAGTGCAGCTCCATGTGTTTGGGGGATTCATCATTCTTGTGCAATGCTTCATTAAACGCGAGGACAGGATGGAGAACTCTTCCAGGTCTGATGATCCTCGAGCACTGTTCGCATGTCTGATCTGTTTACATGATTACACTTCAGATGCACTGATGGAAGACACACACACACACTGATACCTGCACACGCATTATAATAGCAGGCAAGTCATATCATGTTTGCTCATGTTTACATGAATGTGTCATTATCCGCATTCACGGTTCACATGCTATTAATTCACGCATTCCTCAGCTCTAGTGCGCGTGACCTGTAGATCAAAACTACGGACGCGCGCTTCTAGAGCAAATTAGCCATATTTGCAGGAGGGGGGGCCTTTAAAAGACGAAATGCGCGTGCGTTAAATGGCTGACAGATTATGGAGATAAACTTTATAATCGCCACTAGGCCGCATTTACTATTGTAAACAGATCAATGTGGCGTCGCTCCTCGAAGTCTCGCGAGAACGCGTCACGCGGTGAGATCTGTCGTCTCGCGTCGTCCAATAAAATGACGCGGTTTCCGCTGCGCTCTTATTTCACCCTCAGACCGAGAGAGACGCGCAGCTCGAGTTCGACGCGCACCGCTTTCACACACACGGACGAAAACTCAAACCGACACGTTTCATTTTAAAGCAACGTTTACGTTTTGTGGAATAAACCGTTTTTCTTTCATTTTTTTTGTCAAAGTTATAAGTCTGACCGACCGGCGTCGAGAGAGGAATCACCGGACACGAGCATCGCGAGCACGAGCAACATACCGGCAAACAAAGAACCCTGTTTTAGCGCGAGATCAACCTTCACCACTCGTTAGTTATGAGTCATGTGGCCGTCGAGAATGTACACGGTCTAGACCAGCAGGTGAGCCGGGGTCCATCGCGGGGTTTCGGGCTGTTTCGGGCGGGTTGAGGTGACGCTGAAGCCGCGCTGCGTGTTTAAGATGGAGGCGCTGCTGTCGATGCGCGGATGATGGCGGAGATGCGGCGCGTCGGAACGCGGAGCGTTTATTCGTCACGCGCGGCTGCGTTTCATCGCAGTGTTCATGTGATGCTTCATTAAAGGCTTTCGGGAGGATTGCGTGTTTCGTATATGGATGTTTGTGTAGATTATGATGTCGTTCGGACACATTAAATCCAGCGAGGGGAAACTTTAATCTGGTGGATTTCTGAGCCGCTCGGGCCTGTTGTTTAGCTGCTTCTGGGCCTTTGTCTGACCAGTTCCCCGTTTCACTGCATTTACTATCACATTTTATATTCGCTGTCATTTCATGTCTTAACGGAATTTATTCTGTATGTTAGATGAACGCAGACAGACATGAATATCTCGACTGAAGCGTTCAGAACCGTCTAAGAGCTTATTAATATAATGTGACAAGTCATTAATAATCAATAATCTGTTTAGTTAGTGTTGAATTAAAGGCATGACGCGTGTTAAAGTTGTTGTAAATGTTAGTGGCGTAATTTACCTCAGAGACGCTCGGCTTTTATTCTGTCTTTTTTGACTCGGGTTTCGGTTTTTTAATGTGGATGTGGCGGTATTTATTTCTGTTAATCAGCTTTGTGTTTGACATTCAGTTGTCTAAACCAATTTACCACTTATTCTACAGGAAGGGTTCGAGTAAATTTGTGTTTTTTGGTGGACGTTAAATTATACATTTGTTTGTCCTCCGTGATCTTTTGTGCTGAATGAGCTCGAGCTCTCGCGCGCCCCCTGCCGGAAGTGACGTTGTTCGCTCTTCTCAATGACCCGGTTCAGGTGTTCATGTTTTTTTTCAACAGTATCTCGTTTCTCTTTCAGCTCGCTGTGCTAGACTTGAACTCCGGAGACGGAATCCCTGGAAGTGAGTATCTGCCTCTTAGACCAGTTTCAGCTCAGCTCTGACATCTTGTTTAATCAAGGCGTTCAAGCCCAGGAAGTAGATTTGCCTCTAGATGAAGTAATGTGTGAGTTTGCTATGCTAACAAAGCCTGTCCTTCACCAGGGCGTTACATTCCACCTCATTTAAGGAACAAAGAAGGTCCCAAAAACGGTACGTACACCTCTGAGCTGCTGATGTTAATGTCCCAGTTACGGCCAGTTCACATCTATAATGATAGATTGTTTTAAAAAACTTCTAAAATGTAAAAGAAACTAGTGTCGGAATCACTTTAAGAGCAATTTTCTTCCAGTTGATGAAGATAAAAACACTGAGCACGATCAGAACCCGTCCTGCTTTCTCGTGTGCAGAAGTGGACGCTAATGTACAGTCGTCAGCATCTGAGGATCTGACCCTTTCATCTGTTAAACATGAATTAGTCTAAGGACGCCTTTGAGCTCTCCTCATCAGTGTTGACGACTGTAGTTATTCTTTAGCTGTCATTGTTTGTGTGAACGATCTTTAGGCCTCACTAAACTCCAGTGCAGTGACACATGTAATTGTCTAACATTAAATCTGCAATGTTTGTGTTTTACATTTGTGGTTCAGCATGTCTGTAGGGTTATCAGTGTGGCGTTGTCGTCATGATGTTCATGTTGCACGGTTCAGTTCACACCCGGTGGTTTTCCACTGGCGCTCCGGCTCAATTTACCCCCTCATCCATGTTTTGTCCAATGACACGAGTGATCTGTGCTGGCATGTAAAGCAATGAAATGCTTCTGAAACTCTACCCAAGCTTGTCTGAAACGCATTGGCCGTGTCTCTCCGACCCTTGACCTTTAGTCCTCCTGACGACACGTTTCTTCTCTTAGCAGGAGCTTACTCCTCTGGTAGACAGAGCGGTTTCTCAGTGGCACCCGGAAGCTGTAAGTGTCTACTCTGACAGCCTTGGCTATGAGAAACTTTGAGGGAAAGATGCTCAGAAATGCATGATTCCACAGTTAATTCTCAGCACACACCTGGAATCGTAACTAACAGGTTATTTTGGCACTTGTTTCCGAGATGGCGTGCACAGGCTTTAAGATCACTCAGACTCGGACACATTTGCTTTGCTTTAATTTCTGCAATTTGCAAACACTTCCAGCGCAGTGGGTCTGAGGACTCCTGCGGGCTGAGGAGTGCAGTGTTCCTGCTTGACTAACTGCTTGCGTGTGCCTCTCCGCCCCAGAATGCCCCTCTCGTCTGCAGACCGGAGACGTGTGCCTGCGGTCTCTAACCCGTGCTCTCCTCTCCCTCAGATTCTCCCGGAGGATGGGATAACGGCCGGAGCAACGGCTTCGTGAACGGCTTCCACGACGGCTCCCGTATGAACGGCGGGAACGGGTTCGGGCGCGGGCCGATGCGCACCGACCGCGGGGGAAGAGGAGGGTTCAGGGGCAAACCCGGCGGATCCTTCAACCCCATCCAGACTCTGCAGAGCGCAGGCATGTCTTATGACCTCTGACCTCTATCATAATCACACACTGTTGGCTCGTTGGCCAGAGGAGAACGGAGTCTGGTTTCTCCTGAGGGTTTTCCTCCATTCTGTCCTGATGGAGTTTTAGTTCCTCTGTCGCCTTTGTCTTGCTTAGTTGAGGACATTTAATATTCAACAATATTATTGCTCTCCTGCACTGACACCATTATATGAGAACTGAGCTGGACGATGACGTCACGGTTTTCTCCAGAGTGGCTATATACATTTATATAAATTAAGTTAATAATAACTTTTTTACAACAAAAATGAACCATCACTGAACTTACTTAAAGGGGACATATCATGAAAATCTGTCTTTCCCGTGTTGAAGTGCTTTAATCCGGTGCTTCTACCGACACAGAAAACATGAAAAGTGAAACCCAGTAACTGTGTTCTGGTGAGCCTTTCTCTGTAAGTGTGTTATAAAGTAAGCCAATCAGATTTCTTCCCCTTCTGACTTATGAAGAGGATCTTATTATAATATTACCGGCCCTTAATCTGCATGTTTACACACACCAGCCGACATTTGGTTCCACACGCGCCAACAGAGACCAGTTCTAACGCACTGATGAAGATCCAGCAGAGCCTGAAGCTGTTCTGTCGGGGAACTGTCAAAGTTAAACATGATGATGAGATGATCAGCGTAACTCCACAACAACTACATAATGTCTCCGCTAACATTCAGGAGCGTCCAGGTTCAGTCTGACAGGCGCAGGTCTCTCTGTAAGGGGCGGGTGTCGTCTTTACACTGGACTCTGACGCCATTCTCTTCTGGAAACAAACTTTGTTGCATTATATTCTGGTTATCTCTGTGAAGCTGCTTTGAAATCTGTGTTGTAAAAAGTGCTATATAAATGTGAGTTGACTTGCGTCGCCTGCCGTGTTCTGATGTGTGTGTGTGTGTTTGGTTATGACAGATGGCGGTGGGTGGAACGCCCCAAAAGACGCCGCCTACAACAGCTTCGGTGGGCGCTCTGACCGGGGCAAGTCCTCTTTCTTCAACGACCGCGGGTCTTCTTCCAGGGGCCGGTGAGACCTTTATTCCTCTTTAGCATGTTACAGAAGTCTGTGGCGCCTAGCTTTAGCTACAGTAATCAGCGTTTTTAAAAGACCTCGGTTTTGACAGTCCACACTACAACACCAAGACTGGGCTTTCAAGTTTGTCCACTTTGGAGAGCGTTTTCATTAATAAGTCTCTGTGGACGGAAGAACAAAACGGAGAGAGAGAAGTGTTTTCAGAAGTTAGTGTGGACGTGGCCTGATGCATCTGTGTGTTCGGCAGGTACGAGCGTGGCGGCTTCGGTGGCGGTGGGAACAGCCGATGGGGAGAAGACTCCCGGGATGAAGAGGACTGGTCCAAACCGCTGCCTCCCAACGAGCGCCAGGAACAGTGAGTGTTCCCGAACCCTCAAACACAAATCCTGTTTCCTATGTGTCAAGTAGTTTTTTTTCCTCCATTTAAGCAATTTCATTTTCCCTTTTTGTTTCTAATGGCTAATAGAATGTTTAATAATTCATCAAAAGGCGACGGAATGAGGTAGTTATGGTGTCCATATGTGCTAATCTTGTACATGCATCCATTGATATGAACTGGACGTTGCATATGGGGTTAAACCCAGAGTGGTGTGTTTCCTGACGCTTGTATTCCGGTTTCCTCGCAGTGAGCTGTTCGCTGCCAGCAACACCGGGATTAACTTTGAGAAATATGACGACATTCCTGTTGAAGCCACAGGCCAGAACTGTCCACAGCACATCGAGAGTGTGAGTGTCCTATCCTATCATTTTTAATGTTATCGATATCAGCCCAATAAAAAAAATCATCCGATTATATTAAAGCCGATAAATGTCTTCATCTGAGACGCTTCAGATGCGACTGTTCAACATGATTTTGAATTTGCTTGAAATGTAATTGGAATCACTTCAGAAAAGGAGAATGCAGTTCAGTGCCTAACCCTAACCGGGCTCTCAAAGATATTAGAATTTGAATTTAAACTTATCGGCCAATATATCGGTTATCGGCTTTCAAATATATATATAAGATTTATCGTATCCTCAAATGTTCATCGGTGCATCCCTAATGGTTTTAATTTAACAGCTTTGTGTGTTTTGGTGATAGTTCCAGGATTTGGAGATGGGCGAGATCATTATGGGTAACATCGCTCTGAGCCGCTACACACGACCCACTCCGGTCCAGAAGTACGCCATTCCCATCATCAAGTCCAAGAGGGATCTGATGGCGTGCGCACAGACAGGTCAGACATCAGCTCCTTGTGTTTCAGCGTGTGTGTTTGGCACACTGCACTTGATTGACACCTGTGTCCTGTGACTGTAGGCTCTGGTAAGACCGCAGCGTTCCTGTTGCCGGTTCTGAGCCAGATCTACACCGAGGGCCCAGGAGAAGCGCTGCAGGCGGCCAAGAACAGCGCACAGGTACCGACTCTGTCCGGGAATAGCTCCGGAAAGGGAAACTTGTTGCCCGTCTTAACTGGGTGTGTTCTTGTCCTCAGGAAAATGGGAAATATGGCCGTCGCAAGCAGTATCCCATCTCTCTGGTCTTAGCCCCGACAAGAGAACTGGCGCTCCAGATCTACGACGAGGCCAGGAAGGTAATCATCAAACCTAAAGAGTCGGGAATCGAATACTTGTTGTAATTTTGATTCCTCTTATCGATTCCTTTGTGAGCATTTCAATATGACTTGGAAACAGTCGTCTGACGCTTGAATGGTTTAATGTGTATCAGTAAATTGGATCCGTGCAGCTCTTAAAGTGACAGCAGCCTAATGTGTGTACAGTACTTCGGCTAGTAGTTTTTCTGTGGGGTTTTTAGACCAGTCAAACGCTCCTTGTGTAAGTGTTCTTTAGACTGATGATTTCGGTTCATGATAATCAGATACAATTAAATGTTTTGCAATAAGACTAAATGTGCATGTTTTTTATACCTTGTTGGAACCGATTCCGCTCAGTCTAACCCTGGTGTGTTCTCCTCTAGTTTGCGTATCGCTCTCTGGTGCGGCCCTGTGTGGTGTACGGCGGCGCTGATATCGGCCAGCAGATCCGGGATCTGGAGCGAGGCTGTCACCTGCTCGTGGCCACGCCGGGCCGGCTCGTGGACATGATGGAGCGGGGCAAGATCGGCATGGACTACTGCAAGTACGTCAAGCATCTGCCCATGTGACCCTGGCCACAAAACCACTCGCAAGGGGCAAGTTTTTGAAATGTATACATCATCTGAAAGCTGATTAAATAAGCTTTCCATTGATGTATGATTTGTTAGGATATTAATATTTGGCCGCGGTACAAATACTTAAAAATCTGGAATCTGAGGGTGCAGAAAATCGAAACATTGAGAAAATGGCCTTTAAAGTTCTCCATTATGTCCGCGATTCTGCTGCATTCACTCACACAAATACATTTTGTGTATATTTATGGTAGGAAATTTACTAAATATCTTCATGGAACATGATCTTTACTTAATATCCTAATTATGTTTTGCATAAAAAGAAAAATCAATCATTTTGACCCATACAATGTACTGTTGACTATTGCCACAGATAAACCCGTGCGACTCGTGACTGGGTTTACTGGTCCAGGGTCACCTATACCACCTCCATCTTTTCACATCTGTTTGTGGCTTGACCTTGAGCTGTTTGTGGCTTGACCTTGAGCTGTTTGTGGCTTGACCTTGAGCTGTGCTTCTGTCACTAGTTACCTAGTTCTTGACGAAGCGGACCGGATGCTGGACATGGGCTTCGAGCCGCAGATTCGGCGTATCGTGGAGCAGGACACCATGCCTCCCAAAGGCCTTCGCCAGACCATGATGTTCAGCGCCACCTTCCCCAAGGAGATCCAGGTGAGTCTCAGGAAGTCTTGTCATAGACACATTTGCTGCGTCTCAGTTCGCCTACTTAAACCGCGCCCTAAAAGTGTGTACTTTTTGTGAAGGAAAAGTACATGCGTTTGAGTGTGTATCAGAAGAGTAGACGAGCTCTCCTCATATTAATGCATAATGATGTATTTAAAAGTTAATGGCCGAACTGATCTTTATAAAAGTCCACATTGTTATCGCAGATGAAATATAACACGGATAACATATTTTATTATCAGGTTAAACTGATTAGTCACTCAAACCTTTATCTAAACCTCTCTCCGTCGGTCGCGCATGTCCGCCATGTTTTGCAGTTTAACTCTTTTTACTCGTGTTTGTAGTTCCTCCTAAAGTGCAGTGGGTTGTGGGTAATATTAGCCGGTATAGTGAGATGGATCCACACTTAAAATCCACCAGGAATAGTAGATCATCCGGGACTTCTGGCCCACTCTCTTCAACACACTATACTTTGGGACTCTTATTTTAATCTGGCGTGTGGTTCGGAGGGATGCTGGGTATGAGACTCCGGGATACGGGTTCTTGGACCTTTAGTTATGGTGTTTTGTTTCATAGATCTTGGCTCGTGACTTCCTGGAGGAGTACATCTTCCTGGCCGTGGGCCGGGTCGGCTCCACCTCGGAGAACATCACACAGAAGGTGGTGTGGGTTGAGGAAAACGACAAGAGGTCCTTCCTGCTTGACTTGCTCAACGCCACAGGTACGTTCGTCTGCTAATGGCCCTGATCATCAACAGATCAGGCTTTTGTGGGTTTTACTCGTTGTGGTCCGTCTATATGACCATGATGGCACACGGCTCTTCACATGGGGTGTCATGAGGAGATGAAACTAAAGTAATCTCTCCTGAGGTCTTTTGGGGTTGAGGATAATATGAAAAGGCCCTTTAAACATCAGTATAATGACATCCAGGTTCAGGGAGATCAGGCTACAGATCAAGTCACCTATAGTTATTAGCACTTTATATAATGCAGATTTACGGGGATGAAACGGGAAAATAACAATTCAATGATGCAGATTTCAGCTCTAAAAAGACATTAGTAAACAGTAATTATCCAGTTGAAGTCAGATCAGTGTATGTTTGGCTCAATAACAGTGTAAAGTACATCTTCTAAAATGAGTCCAGATCTGCATAAGACCGTGATGTCATCGACCAGCTCTCCTCCAATAGTGTCAGTGCAGACAGACTAATGTTTCTGAATATGAAGGTTTTCCGATGCTTTAGATGTTCAGTAGCGGCACATTTGCACGGCCCTCCCATAGTGCAGTAGAGCTTCATCTGAACCCATGTATACCATATCTAGAATGAAACTGATATTTGTTGAAGCTCATCATAAGGTCTGATTCTATTTAGTTATTCCGAGTGAGGTTCAGGACAATACGGGGGAGAACGTAGAAAAACCTGGTGAGTAGAGACGTTTATCTCTCCACTGGAAGTGGAACAAATGCAAGTCTCATCTCACCTCTTTATTTTGCTTGAACATTGTTTGTTTTCCAACCCCTTTCGCCATGTCAAGAGATCTGTGTTCTCGTGTGGTGTTAGGATCTTTACTTCATGTTTTTACCCCCCACCCCCCCCATAGTCATGCTCCTTTCCAGTGGTTGGTTCCTTCAGCTGGATCTGTGCATGAAGTGTGTGTGCAGTGCTGAACTGGGGTGTGTTTCCCGAAACCATCGTTCTAACAAACATCCGCAAACCGCATCGCAGAGGTGTGTGTGTGTGTGACGACAGATCTCGACCTGCGGTTAGAAGCAGTTTCTAGTTTTCATGTGGACTCAATAAATCCTGATCTTGAGCAGAATAAGCAAGCTGACGTTCAGTGCAATCTATATCTGTTATTTAGAATACACACAAGTGTCATTTACGTCTTTTAGTTCGTCGAGAGATTTAAAGCGTCGTGTTGAAGAGTGCGCGTGTGTGAACGAGCTCTAGTGCGCAAGAACGAGTCTATGAGTGAATCTGGAAATAAAGCAAAATAACTGAGAAACATGAGAAATATTCCTCAGATGTCATGTCTAATTTATAGCGAAACATCATCTCGCGTTAACTCGATCTCAGAGTCATTAACAGCAGTTATTACTCAACACCTGAGTGACATCAGTAACCAACGGCTGACCGACCAACTTACGACAGTACGGGGACCAGTCGAGACTCGCTAGTTGATCTCTTCAGCGATGGATCGTACTATAGCGGGAAACACACCCCTGTAAAGTCACATGACTGCTGTGGTTTATCTGCGTTTAGCAGGACAGCACATTGAGGTTCAGCATTGGCTTTAACTGCACTAGTCTTAAGTTTAACGTAAAGTTCACTTCTATGAGATCCAAATGCTTGTCACTTCCTGTTAGCCATTCATTAGCTTCTGCTCCCGCTGAAGGGCTTCGTCAGGTGTTCATCGTCTTCATCTCGTCCATTAGGTAAAGAATCTCTGACTTTGGTGTTTGTTGAGACCAAAAAGGGAGCGGACGCTCTGGAGGACTTCCTGTACCGTGAGGGATACGCGTGCACCAGCATCCACGGGGACCGTTCCCAGCGGGACCGGGAGGAGGCGCTGCACCAGTTCCGGTCCGGGAGATGCCCCATCCTCGTGGCCACCGCCGTACGTGGCTTTCCTTCCTCCGTGTGTGTGTGTGTGTGTGTGAGAAAGGGCTCATCGGATGCAGGATTCACTTTTATTTGGTGTTTGCATTAAATGTGTCTCTGCAGTGTGTGGGCACAGCCACCGTACAATGAAGAAAATGCGTTCACTCCTTTTTAATCAAAAAGCCTAAACGTTCTCAAAGCCGTTTGGATTTGAGCAATATGTATATCATCATTTAAAGAGACGTGCACTGAAGCGGGTCGCTGTGAACTGATGTTTTTGAGGAGGTGAAAGGGTTGAGCCGGTCTCACGCTCTCGTCCCACAGGTGGCTGCTCGCGGGCTCGACATCTCCAACGTCAAGCACGTCATCAACTTCGACCTGCCCAGTGACATCGAGGAATACGTCCATCGCATCGGGCGTACCGGGCGTGTGGGCAACCTGGGTAATTATGACATCATCATCGATACACTTGCATGTACACAACCAGTCAAAAGTTCTGGACTGTGAAGTCTCTTCTGCTCACCAAGGCTGCGTTTACTTGATTACAAATACAAAAAAGAACAGCAATATTGTGAAATATTATAATGTAAATAACTGTTTTCCACACTGATAATAATCATAAATGTTTCTTGATGATCAAATCATCATATTAGAGTGATTTCTGGAGGATCATGTGACGCTGAAGACTGGAGTAATGATGCTTTGATCAGGAATAAATGACACTTTACTGTATATTCACATAGAAAACAGATGATTTACATTATAATATTTCACTATATTGCTGTTTTTTTAATCGCAGCCTTGGTGAGCAGAAGAGACTGCTTTTACAAGCATTAGCAGTCTGTAGTTTGGGATGGGTAAGATTAGTAGTGTAGCAGTTCTCTGTGTAGTGCGTGACGTTCCCAGTCTCACTCGGTCTCTGGTTTGCTCATCTCAGGTCTCGCTACATCATTCTTCAACGATAAGAACGGCAACATCACGAAGGACCTGCTGGACATCCTGGTGGAGGCGAAGCAGGAGGTGCCGTCGTGGCTGGAGAGCCTGGCGTACGAACACCAGCACAAGAGCAGCACCCGCGGGCGCTCCAAGAGGTCAGCGCGCACACACACACACACACCTGTCCTCATACACACCTGCCCTTACGCCTGCTTCAGATCACACCAGTAACGATAGTCACTGTCAGATTGTGTGATTCTGACTCCTAAAATCTTGTCATGGACCAGAAACATGTCAGACTACACGCTGCTCGTCATGTGTGCGGTGTCTCAGAATGGTGTGATCTGAAGCGGGCGTCACTCAGGAGTGCTGTGACAGTCTGGTGACTCTTTTAAACTGATCCTGTGTTCCTCAGGTTCTCCGGTGGGTTCGGCGCCCGAGACTACCGTCAGACCAGCAACAGCACCAGCAGCGGCGGCTTCGGCAGTCGGGGGGGCCGCAGCACTGGGGGCCACGGCGGGAACCGCGGGTTCGGTGGTGGCGGTAAGGCTCTTTCATTCAGGCACTCCTCAAGGGAAGGGCTTGCTGACTCGGATATACAGTCGTCAACATCTGGAGACCAAAACCTTTCAAAGTTATACATGAAGTTTGAACGAGACCCGTTCTAAATGTTGACGACTGTGTTCTCCGGTCTAGATGCCTGACAGCAGAGCTCGACATTAACGCTTGTCCGGGGGAGTGGATTTTTTTTTTGAAGGGGCAAGTGAAAGATTTTTACTTCCCGACCGGACAAGAAGCCTGATTACGTCAATAACAAAACAATAACTGGGGAATCACTCAAATGAGAGTAATTCTGATTGATTACATTTATTGTGAGTTGCGATCGATAGGGGATGATGGATGTGATGCTGACGGTAACAAGGTTGTGCTTCTGAGCCTCTCGAGGAGAAATCTAAACATGAGCAGCTCACACGAAGAAACTCGGTTAACACTGCCGGTAAAAATTCAAAATGTGCAGTTTTTATGTTTTAAACATATAATCACACGAGTGCTGTTCTCCTGGATACCATCATGGTTGAAAATGTAACATTGATTTCATATGAAAAATTAAGTCACTTGAATTTTAGACGCAATATTGACTTTGTTCTGTTTCAGCAGTGAAAATAGTTCCAAGTAAAGACCAGCAGAACCATAGCGCATCTCACAGCAACTCAAACGCGTTTCATTACTGAATGATTCTTGAACGAGTCAAAGATTCATAAACATCTGCCTCATTCCTTAGCGAATCAGCCCTTTGAACGAATCGTTTAAATGACAGACTCGCCCATTAAGACGGTCACCTGACGCCACCTACTGGTGGTTTAGTTTCGTGTTTGTTCTTTGTATATTCAAAAAAATATTTAAAACAATCTCAGAACATTTATTTAATGCAATTTTTTTTCAGTGTAAAAGACTTAATTTGATCAGCCCTACCGAGGCTAACAGCCCTATAGTGTCTTATGCTAATTTAATTTATTGATCAAGTTTAGGTATTTAAAATGAAAGATGAAGTGTATATTTAATAAGATTAGGGGAGAAATGCCCCTTAAAGGTGCCAATATTATTATACGTGGCTTTAAATATCAAAGCTGATTGAACAATGATGAGAATATTGCTTCAGAAGAATCATTTACAACACACACACACACACACACACACACACAAAATTCTGGACAAGCAACTTTTTTGCTGGTACAAGTGAATGACAGATGAGTTGATCTTTATTTAACCAGGCGAGTCACTACAGCCTGGCAGAAGTTCAGATCTCCTGAAACACACACTGACACACTACAATACACACACTACAATACACACACTACAATACACACACTACAATACACACACTACAATACACACACTACAATACACACACATTAATTTAAAAAGTTGATAAAAACACTCCCTAATAGTTTTTTAAATGTAGAGATTGAAATAAATGACTCTTGTAGCACATTCTCATCATTTGGAGCAGCAAACCCAGAAGTCGCGTCAGCTTTATTTACACAGCGCTTTACAGCAGTGTTTCAGAGCAGCTTCACAGAGATGACAGGAAGTAATGCAACAGTGTTCCAGAAGAGAGTAGCGTCACAGTCCAGCTTAAGCTCAGTGATGCTTCATTGTGTGTGTGTGTGTCCTCAGGTGGCTTTGGGAACTTCTACAGCAGCGACGGCTATGGAGGGAACTACTCTCAGGTGGACTGGTGGGGTAACTGAGACTCCGCCCCCTCCTCCACCCTCACCCCACCCACGCCCCATTACAGTGATCACATGCCAAACTCACTGAACGGAAACCACATGATGTACCATAGCCAGACTATATACCCTGTGTAGCTTTGAAGAACTTTGCAGTACATTACCAGCTGTGATTCTCTGACCCCACCTGGAGAGGCTTTGGCCCCGTGGGATTCTGGGACGCCAGGCCAGCGAAGGCTTGACCGTAGCAGAAAGCAGTGTCCCGAACCCGTGCTGAAGCGGAACCGAGTTTGCGTTAGATTCCCGGACTCTAGTTTTCCACTACATCTCATTTCTTTCTACTAAATGAGAATCATTCGTTTGTTAATGTACTGTGCCTTTAAATTTATACTCGCTGTGTTTGGTTTGTTGTTCTTCTTTTTTTAAATGTCTGGCTGACAGTTGTTTCCCCCCTTTTCTTTTTTTCTTTCTTCGTTTTCTCCCCCAAATGACTCTTTTGTTTTGGATGGTATAACAAAATAAGCTTGGATGTAATCAAACCTTGGCAAACTCTGGGATGGTCTGTCACAACCTCGTTTTGAACTGAAATTTCTAATGGGGGGTCGCCAGTGCTGATGTCACATGGGCCTGACCCCTACGACCCCGCCCCCCCCACCCCCCGATTGGCTCGTGCCCTCTTGTGTGGTAAAACCGCATCGCAAGGGAGTTAAAATATCGAATGCTTGCTCACTCTATCCTGGAGAGGTATCTATAAGAGACTGTCGTCTTCTGAGAAAAGAAACCAAGCCATTCCAGTATATAATCTTAAATTTGATTGTGATGAACCGTGTCTGCCTCCGCCACTCCGCCGTGTAACTCTACCATTGAGGCAGCTAAGCTAGTTCACTGACACACACTCACACACACACACACACACACACTAGCTGTTTAGTGGTGTTGGATTACTTTATTTAATTTGTTTTCTTTGGAAATATTAGGATGTAGCGATTGGATTAACTTTTTCTTCCTACAAAACCCATTCTTGAAGTTGATAATGGGAGGCTTGTGGCGATTCCGTAGCGAAGAGTTCATACGGCTACTCGAGGACCACGCCGTCAGAGCGACTGGCCCTAGCGCCCGGCTCGTCTCTGGAGAAATCCGCATGCTAGTGTTCTTGTTTTTTGGTCAAGGAGATTTTCAAATCGATTTCTGCAGCAGGCTTTTACGTACAAGTAACGTTCGTTCACTTTTTGTTCTTTTTTTTCTTTTTTTTTTCTCTTTTTCAAGCTGCGTTGAATTCCGAAAGACATCCTCGGCTTTACACGGCTCCCGCTGGGGTCAGAGTTCAGCGTACACGACAGGGGTGTGGCTTTAGTGTAAAACCAGACTCTCATTGGTCGGTCGGTTGGTTTCCGTGGCATCCCTGGCCAAAGACAGGTTTCTTTCAAACTCCCATGAGCCCCCACGGCTCGGGCCGAGGGCGAGTGGGAGGCGTTTAACTGAAGTGCAATAGATTTACTCAAGCGTGTTGTGCCTTTCGACATGGATTTGAAACGGTGGCGTGAAGCGGATGCTTTGACAGTATTGTGTAACTTGATAGCAGTGGTGCTACTTCGGCCCTTCTGTGTTACGCCCTTCAAGTTTTACAAAAGTCGTTTTATTGCACATCTAGGGTTTTATATAAATGTCTTGAGTGCGTGTCCTTAAGCTTCCAAATATTGTGTGTGAAGATAGTGAAAACGCAGCTTGTTTACAAAAGGGGAAGTGTTCTCCAATAGTTAACCAGGATTGATTTGGGACCAGGGGGATTAGCAGTGGGGAATTTAGCTATTTGCACAGATTACTAGATTCTACTTTTGCTGCTAGTTTGTGTAATTTATTAAGCATTTTTGAGAAATATTTATTTTTATAAGCCTAAAAGTGATAGTTTCAAGTAACTTGACCAAAAGACAGTACAAAAACACTGGCACTTGAATGTTGAATGTCACCCGTATGCGTGAAATTTATATTTTTCGGGGTAGTGTGAGCTTTTTAATGTTTACGGTCATTTTGGACTCCGCCAAAATTCGCATCTGTAATCGTCTCGCTGACTAAACGTTTCAATCCGATCAATCGAACTCTGAATTGGCAGCCACGATCTGAAAGCTCAACAACCATGCCAAGGTTTGGACAAAGTTACAGAAATATTTTTGTAAATGTGTATCAGTGCAAAGTGTTCAGATTCTCCAGTTGTTTTTCTGTTTGTTTGTTTTTGTTTTTCCGGTATTTATTTTGATTTTTGATTTGTGTCTTTACCCCCAGTGAATGTCTGGCACACGGCAATCTTAAGTAACAAGAACATGTGGTTATTCTCTATTGTTGCATTTGCATACTGGGCGCCGGCGCTGTTCTCTGACAGGATTGGCTGAGAGCCTTCATCGCAGAAGCCGTGGAGGGCGACCCGTTGAGAGCATGGATGAGGCTCTGGATCTCCGGATCGTGTGAGAGAACATCGCCCGAGCCCTTAGACTTAGAGTATTTGCTTTACGTACTAGTTTAGAGGCTGTGCACTGCACGAAAAATGAAAATGTGTGTTTATCGTATGATTTTACCAAATTAAAGTTGGAAATTGCAAATACAGAAACTTCTCGTGTGTCTTTGCATCTCGCGTGACTGAAAACATCGGTTCCCGAGGCTCGTTTGCTCCCGGAGTTTAACCTGTGCCACCTCGGTTTATATCGTTTATTGGTGCGAGTGTTTCTGGAGCTGCACCGGTGGACCGACCATATACCCGAGTTCCAGTTTGTGCTTCAGACACGCGATCTGTTCCGCACTCACACACACACCGCATCGCTGGCATTACCCACACGTCATCTGTGTGGAAATATTCCGGAGTCTCTTAACAGAACGTTCACACAGGCTCGAGATGAGACCGAGTTAGGATACTCAAAATATATATAGGAAGAAAAATATAAAAATTTTATTGTGGCGTATGTGAATATCTCTGGCTGTCTTCAGGAGGTATAAATCTGTATTGAATTTGTTTAAATAAATAACATGGAGTTGAAAATTTCCACGAATACGAATGTTTTGTGAATGGAGAAGGTTGAGAACCGCTCAAGGACTTACAGGAGTTAGCAGACTAATGTTCACACGGGGTTAGAGCGCAACACAACCCTTATGCAGAAGAGCGAGGATTCACTACTAATAAAACCAAATTTGTAGTAAAACTATGGTTATACAAATGATAATTAATCCGCCATAAAAACATGACTATAATCTTACCATGGTTAATTTTCATAAGGGAACAATATGATTCATGATAATGCAATAACATGTTCAGTATTAGTTTTTTTTTTCTATAAATATATTGTCAAGAAAGATGTAGTTATTGTACTAAATTTGACATTTAGGCAATTTAGAGAATATAGTTTTTTTAAATCTAGAGTATTTAAGTCATTTTAAGATTAAACAACACATGGACATAATGTGATACTTTAAATTTAGCTAAAATAAATGTATATTATATGCAAACAAATTACACTGAGGCGGAGACAGTTCTGTGCTAACAACTGATGAGGAAGTGACCGGTGCAACACACACACACACACACACTCACACACACTCAAGTGAGAGACCGAGGGATCCCGAGTCTCCGTGCTTCTGCTCGAGTGTGTACTTCTGCCTCCTCCGGTGAGAAGACGAATAGAAAACCTGTCGATATAAATCTGCAAACGGCTCAGACCTTAAGATGGTTTCAGAGACGTCGGTGAGGCTCAACTCTGAAAGCATCTTAAGATCTGAGCCGGAAGTGATGCGACCTGTTTTACAGAATTTATATATTTATGTTTTATATCTTTTACAGAATAAGTTTGGCATATCCAACTGCTCGGGAAATGTTAATGGTGTATGACTTATTTCAGGGGTGGCCAATATTACGATTTAAAATCAGTCAGAGGAAGATTCCCTTAAAGGAATAGTTCACTTAAAGTTTTTAATTCTGTCATCATTTACTCACCCTCGAGCTGTTTCAGACCTGTGCGAGTTTCTGTCTTCTGCTGAACACAAAAGAAGATATTTTGAAGAGTGTCTGTAACCAGACAGTTGTTGGACCCCACTGACTAACATACTCTGGAAGTCGATGGGGTCCATCAGCTGTCTGTCTACCAAAAGCTATTGGTAACCTTCATTTCTCAGTTTTGATATAGTTATATATTACTTTGGTAACTTTAGAATTAATGTAATTTGATTTGTTTTGAACTTGATTGATGTAATTTGAAGGGAAATAAACGCCTTTTCTCACCACGGAAAAGCGCGCGCTGTTCGACGCACGAGCGTGAGCGACGTTACTAACGAACTTGAAAAATTTGATGCGAGACCCCAATTTGTACTCAATATTCAATATTTCTCAATATTTCACTGATTATCCCTCATATTTTCTGTCGGCTGTTTAAACTGCAAAGCCCGACTGGCCAATGATTCACTCGTTTGAGTCGGTTCTAATGAATCTGACAAACTAGTAAACACTACAATCTAAATCTGTAAATTACACACACACACACACACACAAAGTACAACAATTATAAAAAACGCACTGGATAAAGTGTATTATTTACATACAACCCATTAAAAACGAGCCTGAAATATGTCGTTTACCTCTGATGAGGAATACCTGCAGTACCTCAGGTAAAGACCAGATCACAGCATCACAGCATTGCTTACATGCTTTCTGGACATATCATAATGTATCATCAGTACCATGTTTGTTTGTTTGTTGTTTACATGTAAGCCTACCATTCTTTGAACCACCTTGAAGTATAAATACCATACATTAATTTGATAACTATTGAGTAGCATAGCATGATATAAAATTATCATTGTAAAACCATCTATTATAGCATTATGGTCTAATAATTATTTCCTATTATGGTAATAATATTTCTTTTGGAGGTTTTTTTTTTTTTTTTTTTTTGATCATGTATTCAAATTAACTTGTAGTGTAATTAGCTTTTATGTCTGAACCATTTCGGAGAAGTAGCTTGTATTTTATACAGCTTTTTTTATGTAATTTTTGAGTATCTTGCCCAAAACTGGTCTTGTTTCACAACATGATGATGAGAGACAGCAAGAGAAAAGAAAAATAAGACAGAAAGTAGAAAGACAGATAAAGGCCAAAGCAAGCATTACAATTACTGACGACATTTATCAAACACAAAGACTGAACTGCTCATTCAGCTTCAAATGACTGAACATATATGGAATATTAATAATTGTAAAGTGCACTAAATGGATAAACATATATTATTTTGTATTCTTCCAGCTGAGGATTCGTTGAGCCTCTGATGACCTCTGACCTTAGTTACACCACTGGAAAAAGACCAATGGAAAAATAGGTAAGCAATATGTGAACAAACTACTGGATATTCCATCATATAATAGTACTGTTGAAATTAAACAACAACCAAAAAAATCAATACGTCGCAAAGTTGAATCAGGAGTAATTTTTATTTACAATGTAAACAGTTCCCATAAAGAAACAAACAAAGGCCATGAAAGTGCAACAGTAACTTCACCAAGAAAGAAATGAAAAGTACTTTTCCATCCGATAGTTTTCACAGAGAAGCTCTCACACACACACACACACACACACACACACACACACACACAGACTGAGTGATGTAGTTTATAGAGTTCAGTTCTGCACAGAATAAACTCACTTTCACCTCCAGTTCATCAGACTCACACACACATGAGGTGCATGATGGGACATCACAGAAACACTGTCGGCTCAAGAGGCGAGGCCGAGCAAGAAGCCGCCAACAAATCCACTGGAAACCACAATGTTTTTCTTCACAAATTCAGATGCCTGGAAAACATGGAGGTTTATAAGTTTTCATAACCAGAAGAGGGCAGAAGAGATTCAGAGAGTGAGTTTATAACAACTGTATAGAGCTGAACTAAACTATAGAGCTGAACTAAACTATAGAGCTGAACTATAGAGCTGAACTAAACTATAGAGCTGAACTATAGAGCTGAACTGAACTATAGAGCTGAACTAAACTATAGAGCTGAACTATAGAGCTAAACTATAGAGCTGAACTATAGAGCTGAACTAAACTATAGAGCTGAACTACACTATAGAGCTGAACTGAACTATAGAGCTGAACTAAACTATAGAGCTGAACTAAACTATAGAGCTGAACTATAGAGCTGAACTGAACTATAGAGCTGAACTATAGAGCTGAACTATAGAGCTGAACTAAACTATAGAGCTGAACTACACTATAGAGCTGAACTGAACTATAGAGCTGAACTAAACTATAGAGCTGAACTAAACTATAGAGCTGAACTATAGAGCTGAACTAAACTATAGAGCTGAACTATAGAGCTGAACTAAACTATAGAGCTGAACTACACTATAGAGCTGAACTGAACTATAGAGCTGAACTAAACTATAGAGCTGAACTAAACTATAGAGCTGAACTATAGAGCTGAACTGAACTATAGATCTGAACTAAACTATAGAGCTGAACTATAGAGCTAAACTATAGAGCTGAACTATAGAGCTGAACTGAACTATAGAGCTGAACTATAGAGCTGAACTAAACTATAGAGCTGAACTATAGAGCTAAACTATAGAGCTGAACTATAGAGCTGAACTAAACTATAGAGCTGAGCTGAACTATAGAGCTGAACTGAACTATAGAGCTGAACTATAGAGCTGAACTAAACTATAGAGCTAAACTGAACTATAGAGCTGAACTAAACTATAGAGCTGAACTAAACTATAGAGCTGAACTATAGAGCTGAACTGAACTATAGAGCTGAACTAAACTATAGAGCTGAACTATAGAGCTAAACTATAGAGCTGAACTATAGAGCTGAACTGAACTATAGAGCTGAACTATAGAGCTGAACTAAACTATAGAGCTGAACTATAGAGCTAAACTATAGAGCTGAACTATAGAGCTGAACTAAACTATAGAGCTGAGCTGAACTATAGAGCTGAACTGAACTATAGAGCTGAACTATAGAGCTGAACTAAACTATAGAGCTAAACTATAGAGCTGAACTATAGAGCTGAACTGAACTATAGAGCTGAACTGAACTATAGAGCTGAACTATAGAGCTGAACTAAACTATAGAGCTGAACTATAGAGCTAAACTATAGAGCTGAACTATAGAGCTGAACTATAGAGCTGAACTAAACTATAGAGCTGAACTATAGAGCTGAACTATAGAGCTGAACTATAGAGCTGAACTAAACTATAGAGCTGAACTATAGAGCTAAACTATAGAGCTGAACTAAACTATAGAGCTGAACTATAGAGCTGAATTAAACTATAGAGCTGAACTAAACTATAGAGCTGAACTATAGATCTGAACTAAACTATAGAGCTGAACTATAGAGCTGAACTAAACTATAGAGCTGAACTATAGAGCTGAACTAAAGAGCTGAGCTGAACTATAGAGCTGAACTAAACTATTAAGCTGAACTATAGAGCTGAACTAAACTATAGAGCTGAACTATAGAGCTGAACTAAACTATAGAGCTGGGGCCGTATTCACAAAGCATTTTATCTTACCACTAGGAGTACTCCTAAATCGCACTAAAATATTTTAGCTAGGAGTTTTCTCTTAAAAGTTATTCACAACGCCTTTCAGACCTACTCTTAGTAAAGAAAAAGGACAACTCCTAAACTAAGAGTGAGTCTTCGTTGCTATGGATGACGTCATTACTCATGCACGAGCTTGACTGAAGTGACCACCTTGATTGGGTGATGATTGTAACGCGGGAATGATTCCAAACCCCTCCCCTACGATGATGTGGTGACAGGTGACAGGTCTGAGAATGCGTGCGCTACACAAGTAGTGCGAAGGACGGAAGATGATGAATAACTGATTAAATAGCCTAAATGAATAAAGAGTAAGGCAAAACAAATAGCCTAGTAGCCTAATGAAACATATGGATTGATGCAATATCTTTGCAACATTATTGAATTAATCTGTCACTATATGCCTCTGCCTACGTGTGCAAAGAGAAGAACATTTTAATTTGATTCACAATGAAACGTTACAATTAGTTTACATGCAATGAGTAGCCTAGTTTTGGTTGTTGTTGGTGGCGTTATTGCATCCCTAGTTATGCCAACAATGCAAAATTGTTCCCTCGCGATTGGAAGCTCCTGTAGCGCCGCATACGCATTTCAAAACATCGCAACGTGAAATGCCACAAAAAGCGGTTTGTGAATAGGTCTTAGTGAGTTAGGAGTCCTCTCGACTTCTTTTAAGCTGTCCCAGGCTTAGGTGCTACTTTTAGGGCTAAAATGCTTCGTGAATTACTCTTAGTCAAAAAAATTAGGAGTCCTAAAGTTAGAAGTGACACGCGCATTATTTTTAGGAGTTGCTCCTAAATTCGCCAGTTAGGAGCTACTTTTAGCCTTAAAATTCTTTGTGAATACGGCCCCTGAACTATAGAGCTGAACTAAAGAGCTGAACTAAACTATAGAGCTGAACTATAGAGCTGAACTAAAATATAGAGCTGAACTATAGAGCTGAACTAAAATATAGAGCTGAACTATAGAGCTGAACTAAAATATAGAGCTGAACTATAGAGCTGAACTAAAATATAGAGCTGAACTATAGAGCTGAACTAAAATATAGAGCTGGGGCCGTATTCACAAAGTATTTTAAGGCTAAAAGTAGCTCCTAACTGGCGAATTTAGGAGCAACTCCTAAAAATAATGGGCGTGTCACTCGTAACTTTAGGACTCCTAATTTTTTTGAGTAAGAGTAATTCACGAAGCATTTTAGCCCTAAAAGTAGCACCTAAGCCTGAGACAGCTTAAAAGAAGTCGAGAGGACTCCTAACTCACTAAGACCTTCACAAACCGCTTTTTGTGGCATTTCACGTTGCGATGTTCTGAAATGCGTATGCGGCGGCTACAGGAGCTTCCAATCGCCAGGGAACAATTTTGCATTGTAGGCATAACTAGGGATGCAATAACGCCACCAACAACAACCAAAACTAGGCTACTCATTGCATGTAAACTAATTGTAATGTTTCATTGTGAATCAAATTAAAATGTTCTTGCAAACGTTGGCAGAGGCATATTTGACAGATTAATTCAATAATGTTGCAAAGATATTGCATCAATCCATATGTTTCATTAGGCTACTAGGATATTTGTTTTGCCTTACTCTTTATTCATTTAGGCTATTTATTCAGTTATTCATCATCTTCCGTCCTTCGCACTTGTGTAGCGCACGCATTCTCAGACCTGTCACCTGTCACTCATCATCGTAGTAGGGGAGGTGTTTGGAATCATTCCCGCGTTACAATCATCAGCCAATCAAGGTGGTCACTTCAGTCAAGCTCGTGCATGAGTAATGACGTCATCCATAGCAACGAAGACTCACTCTTAGTTTAGGAGTTGTCCTTTTTCTTTACTAAGAGTAGGTCTGAAAGGCGTTGTGAATAACTTTTAAGAGAAAACTCCTAGCTAAAATCTTTTAGTGCGATTTCGGAGTACTCCTAGTGGTAAGATAAAATGCTTTGTGAATACGGCCCCTGAACTATAGAGCTGAACTAAACTATAGAGCTGAACTATAGAGCTGAACTAAACTATAGAGCTGAACTATAGAGCTGAACTATAGAGCTGAACTAAACTATAGAGCTGAACTATAGAGCTGAACTAAACTATAGAGCTGAACTATAGAGCTGAACTAAACTATAGAGCTGAACTATAGAGCTGAACTAAAGAGCTGAACTAAACTATAGAGCTGAACTATAGAGCTGAACTAAAATATAGAGCTGAACTATAGAGCTGAACTAAAATATAGAGCTGAACTATAGAGCTGAACTAAAATATAGAGCTGAACTAAAATATAGAGCTGAACTATAGAGCTGAACTAAAATATAGAGCTGAACTATAGAGCTGAACTGAACTATAGAGCTGAACTAAACTATAGAGCTGAACTATATAGCTGAACTACACTATAGAGCTGAACTAAACTATAGAGCTGAACTATAGAGCTGAAATAAAGAGCTGAACTAAACTAGAGCTGAACTAAACTATAGAGCTGAACTATATAGCTGAACTACACTATAGAGCTGAACTAAACTAGAGCTGAACTATAGAGCTGAAATAAAGAGCTGAACTAAACTAGAGCTGAACTATAGAGCTGAACTAAACTATAGAGCTGAACTATAGAGCTGAACTAAACTATAGAGCTGAACTATAGAGCTGAACTAAACTATAGAGCTGAACTGAACTATAGATCTGAACTATAGAGCTGAACTAAACTATAGAGCTGAACTGAACTATAGAGCTGAACTATAGAGCTGAACTGAACTATAGAACTGAACTATAGAGCTGAGCTGAACTATAGAGCTGAGCTGAACTATAGAGCTGAACTATAGAGCTGAACTATAGAGCTGAACTATAGAGCTGAACTAAACTATAGAGCTGAACTGAACTATAGATCTGAACTAAACTATAGAGCTGAACTAAACTATAGAGCTGAACTATAGAACTGTAGATCTGAACTAAACTATAGAGCTGAACTAAACTATAGAGCTGAACTATAGAGCTGAACTAAACTATAGAGCTGAACTATAGAGCTGAATTAAACTATAGAGCTGAACTAAACTATAGAGCTGAACTATAGATCTGAACTAAACTATAGAGCTGAACTATAGATCTGAACTAAATTATAGAGCTGAACTATAGAGCTGAACTAAACTATAGAGCTGAACTATAGAGCTGAACTAAAGAGCTGAGCTGAACTATAGAGCTGAACTAAACTATTAAGCTGAACTATAGAGCTGAACTAAACTATAGAGCTGAACTATAGAGCTGAACTAAAGAGCTGAACTAAACTATAGAGCTGAACTAAACTATAGAGCTGAACTAAACTATAAAGCTGAACTATAGAGCTGAACTAAAATATAGAGCTGAACTATAGAGCTGAACTAAAATATAGAGCTGAACTAAAATATAGAGCTGAACTAAAGAGCTGAACTAAACTATAAAGCTGAACTATAGAGCTGAACTATAAAGCTAAAATATAGAGCTGAACTATAGAGCTGAACTGAACTATAGAGCTGAACTAAACTATAGAGCTGAACTATATAGCTGAACTACACTATAGAGCTGAACTAAACTATAGAGCTGAACTAAACTATAGAGCTGAAATAAAGAGCTGAACTAAACTAGAGCTGAACTATAGAGCTGAACTGAACTATAGAGCTGAACTAAACTATAGAGCTGAACTATATAGCTGAACTACACTATAGAGCTGAACTAAACTAGAGCTGAACTATAGAGCTGAAATAAAGAGCTGAACTAAACTAGAGCTGAACTATAGAGCTGAACTAAACTATAGAGCTGAACTATAGAGCTGAACTAAACTATAGAGCTGAACTAAACTATAGAGCTGAACTATAGAGCTGAACTAAACTATAGAGCTGAACTAAACTATAGAGCTGAACTATAGAGCTGAACTAAACTATAGAGCTGAACTATAGAGCTGAACTAAACTATAGAGCTGAACTATAGAGCTGAACTGAACTATAGAGCTGAACTATAGAGCTGAACTGAACTATAGAACTGAACTATAGAGCTGAACTGAACTATAGAGCTGAACTAAAGAGCTGAACTAAACTAGAGCTGAACTATAGAGCTGAACTAAACTATAGAGCTGAACTAAACTATAGAGCTGAACTATAGAGCTGAACTAAACTATAGAACTGAACTATAGAGCTGAACTAAACAATAGAGCTGAACTGAACTATAGAGCTGAACTATAGAGCTGAACTGAACTATAGAGCTGAACTATAGAGCTGAACTATAGAGCTGAACTATAGAGCTGAACTGAACTATAGAGCTGAACTAAACTATAGAGCTGAACTATAGAGCTGAACTAAAATATAGAGCTGAACTATAGAGCTGAACTAAACTATAGAGCTGAACTATAGAGCTGAACTATAGAGCTGAACTATAGAGCTGAACTAAACTATAGAGCTGAACTAAACTATAGAGCTGAACTATAGAGTTGAACTAAACTATAGAGCTGAACTATAGAGCTGAACTATAGAGCTGAACTATAGAGCTGAACTAAACTATAGAGCTGAACTAAACTATAGAGCTGAACTATAGAGCTGAACTAAACTATAGAGCTGAACTATAGAGCTGAACTAAACTATAGAGCTGAACTATAGAGCTGAACTGAACTATAGAGCTGAACTATAGAGCTGAACTGAACTATAGAGCTGAACTGAACTATAGAGCTGAACTGAACTATAGAGCTGAACTATAGATCTGAACTAAACTATAGAGCTGAACTATAGAGCTGAACTGAACTATAGAGCTGAACTAAACTATAGAGCTGAACTAAACTATAGAACTAAACTATAGAGCTGAACTATAGAGCTGAACTATAGAGCTGAACTAAACTATAGAGCTGAACTATAGAGCTGAACTATAGAGCTGGACTAAACTATAGAGCTGAACTATAGAACTGAACTAAACTATAGAGCTGAACTGTAGAGCTGAACTAAACTATAGAGCTGAACTATAGAGCTGAGCTGAACTATTGAGCTGAACTATAGAGCTGAACTAAACTATAGAGCTGAACTATAGAGCTGAACTATAGAGCTGAACTATAGAGCTGAACTATAGAGCTGAACTAAACTATAGAGCTGAACTAAACTATAGAGCTGAACTATAGAGCTGAACTATAGATCTGAACTAAACTATAGAGCTGAACTATTGAACTAAACTATAGAGTTGAACTATAGAGCTGAACTAAACTATAGAGTTGAACTATAGAGCTGAACTGAACTATAGAGCTGAACTATAGAGCTGAACTGAACTATAGAGCTGAACTGAACTATAGAGCTGAACTATATAGCTGAACTGAACTATAGAGCTGAACTAAACTATAGAGCTGAACTATAGAGCTGAACTATAGAGCTGAACTAAACTATAGAGCTGAACTAAACTATAGAGCTGAACTATAGAGCTGAACTGAACTATAGAGCTGAACTAAACTATAGAGCTGAACTATAGATCTGAACTAAACTATAGAGCTAAACTATAGAGCTGAACTATAGAGCTGAACTAAACTATAGAGCTGAACTAAACTATAGAGCTGAACTATAGAGCTGAACTAAACTAGAGCTGAACTATAGATCTGAACTAAACTATAGAGCTAAACTATAGAGTTGAACTATAGATCTGAACTAAACTACAGAGCTGAACTATAGAGCTGAACTAAACTATAGAGCTGAACTAAACTATAGAGCTGAACTATAGAGCTGAACTAAAGAGCTGAGCTGAACTATAGAGCTGAACTAAACTATAGAGCTGAACTATAGAGCTGAACTAAACTATAGAGCTGAACTATAGAGCTGAACTAAACTATAGAGCTGAACTATAGAGCTGAACTAAACTATAGAGCTGAACTGAACTATAGATCTGAACTATAGAGCTGAACTGAACTATAGAGCTGAACTATAGAGCTGAACTGAACTATAGAACTGAACTATAGAGCTGAGCTGAACTATAGAGCTGAGCTGAACTATAGAGCTGAACTATAGAGCTGAACTATAGAGCTGAACTAAACTATAGAGCTGAACTGAACTATAGATCTGAACTAAACTATAGAGCTGAACTAAACTATAGAGCTGAACTATAGAACTGTAGATCTGAACTAAACTATAGAGCTGAACTATAGAGCTGAACTAAACTATAGAGCTGAACTATAGAGCTGAACTAAACTATAGAGCTGAACTATAGAGCTGAATTAAACTATAGAGCTGAACTAAACTATAGAGCTGAACTATAGATCTGAACTAAACTATAGAGCTGAACTATAGATCTGAACTAAATTATAGAGCTGAACTATAGAGCTGAACTAAACTATAGAGCTGAACTATAGAGCTGAACTAAAGAGCTGAGCTGAACTATAGAGCTGAACTAAACTATTAAGCTGAACTATAGAGCTGAACTAAACTATAGAGCTGAACTATAGAGCTGAACTAAAGAGCTGAACTAAACTATAGAGCTGAACTAAACTATAGAGCTGAACTAAACTATAAAGCTGAACTATAGAGCTGAACTAAAATATAGAGCTGAACTATAGAGCTGAACTAAAATATAGAGCTGAACTAAAATATAGAGCTGAACTAAAGAGCTGAACTAAACTATAAAGCTGAACTATAGAGCTGAACTATAAAGCTAAAATATAGAGCTGAACTATAGAGCTGAACTGAACTATAGAGCTGAACTAAACTATAGAGCTGAACTATATAGCTGAACTACACTATAGAGCTGAACTAAACTATAGAGCTGAACTAAACTATAGAGCTGAAATAAAGAGCTGAACTAAACTAGAGCTGAACTATAGAGCTGAACTGAACTATAGAGCTGAACTAAACTATAGAGCTGAACTATATAGCTGAACTACACTATAGAGCTGAACTAAACTAGAGCTGAACTATAGATCTGAAATAAAGAGCTGAACTAAACTAGAGCTGAACTATAGAGCTGAACTAAACTATAGAGCTGAACTATAGAGCTGAACTAAACTATAGAGCTGAACTAAACTATAGAGCTGAACTATAGAGCTGAACTAAACTATAGAGCTGAACTAAACTATAGAGCTGAACTATAGAGCTGAACTAAACTATAGAGCTGAACTATAGAGCTGAACTAAACTATAGAGCTGAACTATAGAGCTGAACTGAACTATAGAGCTGAACTATAGAGCTGAACTGAACTATAGAACTGAACTATAGAGCTGAACTGAACTATAGAGCTGAACTATAGAGCTGAACTGAACTATAGAGCTGAACTATAGAGCTGAACTGAACTATAGAACTGAACTATAGAGCTGAACTAAACTATAGAGCTGAACTAAACTATAGAGCTGAACTATAGAGCTGAACTAAACTATAGAGCTGAACTATAGAGCTGAACTAAACTATAGAGCTGAACTATAGAGCTGAACTGAACTATAGAGCTGAACTATAGAGCTGAACTGAACTATAGAGCTGAACTGAACTATAGAGCTGAACTGAACTATAGAGCTGAACTATAGATCTGAACTAAACTATAGAGCTGAACTATAGAGCTGAACTGAACTATAGAGCTGAACTAAACTATAGAGCTGAACTAAACTATAGAACTAAACTATAGAGCTGAACTATAGAGCTGAACTATAGAGCTGAACTAAACTATAGAGCTGAACTATAGAGCTGAACTATAGAGCTGGACTAAACTATAGAGCTGAACTATAGAACTGAACTAAACTATAGAGCTGAACTGTAGAGCTGAACTAAACTATAGAGCTGAACTATAGAGCTGAGCTGAACTATTGAGCTGAACTATAGAGCTGAACTAAACTATAGAGCTGAACTATAGAGCTGAACTATAGAGCTGAACTATAGAGCTGAACTATAGAGCTGAACTAAACTATAGAGCTGAACTAAACTATAGAGCTGAACTATAGAGCTGAACTATAGATCTGAACTAAACTATAGAGCTGAACTATTGAACTAAACTATAGAGTTGAACTATAGAGCTGAACTAAACTATAGAGTTGAACTATAGAGCTGAACTGAACTATAGAGCTGAACTATAGAGCTGAACTGAACTATAGAGCTGAACTGAACTATAGAGCTGAACTATATAGCTGAACTGAACTATAGAGCTGAACTAAACTATAGAGCTGAACTATAGAGCTGAACTATAGAGCTGAACTAAACTATAGAGCTGAACTAAACTATAGAGCTGAACTATAGAGCTGAACTGAACTATAGAGCTGAACTAAACTATAGAGCTGAACTATAGATCTGAACTAAACTATAGAGCTAAACTATAGAGCTGAACTATAGAGCTGAACTAAACTATAGAGCTGAACTATAGAGCTGAACTAAACTAGAGCTGAACTATAGATCTGAACTAAACTATAGAGCTAAACTATAGAGTTGAACTATAGATCTGAACTAAACTACAGAGCTGAACTATAGAGCTGAACTAAACTATAGAGCTGAACTAAACTATAGAGCTGAACTATAGAGCTGAACTAAAGAGCTGAGCTGAACTATAGAGCTGAACTAAACTATAGAGCTGAACTATAGAGCTGAACTAAACTATAGAGCTGAACTATAGAGCTGAACTAAACTATAAAGCTGAACTAAACTATAAAGCTGAACTAAACTATAGAGCTGAACTATAGAGCTGAACTAAACTATAGAGCTGAACTGAACTATAGAGCTGAACTAAACTATAGAGCTGAACTAAACTATAGAGCTGAACTATAGAGCTGAACTAAACTATAGAGCTGAACTATAGAGCTGAACTATATAGCTGAACTACACTATAGAGCTGAACTAAACTAGAGCTGAACTAAACTAGAGCTGAACTATAGAGCTGAACTAAAGAGCTGAACTAAACTAGAGCTGAACTATAGAGCTGAACTAAACTATAGAGCTGAACTATAGAGCTGAACTAAACTATAGAACTGAACTATAGAGCTGAACTAAACTATAGAGCTGAACTGAACTATAGAGCTGAACTATAGAGCTGAACTGAACTATAGAGCTGAACTATAGAGCTGAACTATAGAGCTGAACTATAGAGCTGAACTGAACTATAGAGCTGAACTAAACTATAGAGCTGAACTATAGAGCTGAACTAAAATATAGAGCTGAACTATAGAGCTGAACTAAACTATAGAGCTGAACTATAGAGCTGAACTATAGAGCTGAACTATAGAGCTGAACTAAACTATAGAGCTGAACTAAACTATAGAGCTGAACTATAGAGTTGAACTAAACTATAGAGCTGAACTATAGAGCTGAACTATAGAGCTGAACTATAGAGCTGAACTAAACTATAGAGCTGAACTAAACTATAGAGCTGAACTATAGAGTTGAACTAAACTATAGAGCTGAACTATAGAGCTGAACTAAACTATAGAGCTGAACTATAGAGCTGAATTAAACTATAGACCTGAACTATAGAGCTGAACTAAACTATAAAGCTGAACTATAGAGCTGAACTAAACTATAGAGCTGAACTATAGAGCTGAACTAAACTATAGAGCTGAACTATAGAGCTGAACTAAACTATAGAGCTGAACTATAGAGCTGAACTAAACTATAGAGCTGAACTATAAAGCTGAACTATAGAGCTGAACTATAGAGCTGAACTAAACTATAGAGCTGAACTATAGAGCTGAACTAAACTATAGAGCTGAACTATAGAGCTGAACTAAACTATAGAGCTGAACTATAGAGCTGAACTAATCTATGAAAAAAGGAAAAATCCATTTTAAAGTCCTAGATTTAATTCTTTTAATTAATTCCTGTTATTTGAAGCTCAGATCTGCACAAGACATTATCGTGTCCATTTTACTGAAACTATGAAGCCTCTTCACCTCCTCAATGACCGTGTTGATCTCAGGTGCGGCTTTATTGGCTTTTTTCTTCAGGCGTCTCTTGGCTGTGTTTACATCTTTCTCCACTTTCTTCCAGTCCACTTGGACATAGCCGCTGTGATTGGCGATCTGCGGGACAAAAGCCCATTGAGTCACATCTAAACACTGAAGCACCAGTTGATCAGAGTGATCAGTAACTGTAGTGATCAGTAACTGTAGTTCTCGCCTGTAACAGCAGGAATCCTCCTCCGACTGCAGTAGCGGTGATCTTTCCCACTCGCTGGAACAGGTATCCCACACACCTGAGACAAGCAGGAGAGAGGAAAGACAATGAAGAATAAAACCTATTATCCCCTTTTACAGTGTCTATATGTAGTTTTCCGGCTCTACTAGAGCAGGTTTTCCAGCTTGAATGTTGATTATTCCCCATATTCTCCACTGCAGCTCCTCTCTTCAGTCTGTCAGTAACGCTCTGTTTCCCAAAAGCATCGTTAGCCAACTATAGTCGCAGGTTCCGTCGTCATCATCAGTTCAGCGAGTGTGTGTTTCCCGAAATCATCGTTCTGACGAACATTCGCAAACAGCATCACAGAGTTGTGTGTAACCTGACGTTCAGTGCAATATACACTCACCTAAAGGATTATTAGGAACACCATACTAATACTGTGTTTGACCCCCTTTCACCTTCAGAACTGCCTTAATTCTACGTGGCATTGATTCAACAAGGTGCTGAAAGCATTCTTTAGAAATGTTGGCCCATATTGATAGGATAGCATCTTGCAGTTGATGGAGATTTGTGGGATGCACATCCAGGGCACGAAGCTCCCGTTCCACCACATCCCAAAGATGCTCTATTGGGTTGAGATCTGGTGACTGTGGGGGCCATTTTAGTACAGTGAACTCATTGTCATGTTCAAGAAACCAATTTGAAATGATTTGAGCTTTGTGACATGGTGCATTATCCTGCTGGAAGTAGCCATCAGAGGATGGGTACATGATGGTCATAAAGGGATGGACATGGTCAGACACAATGCTCAGGTAGGCCGTGGCATTTAAACGATGCCCAATTGGCACTAAGGGGCCTAAAGTGTGCCAAGAAAACATCCCCCACACCATTACACCACCACCACCAGCCTGCACAGTGGTAACAAGGCATGATGGATCCATGTTCTCATTCTGTTTACGCCAAATTCTGACTCTACCATCTGAATGTCTCAACAGAAATCGAGACTCATCAGACCAGGCAACATTTTTCCAGTCTTCAACTGTCCAATTTTGGTGAGCTCGTGCAAATTGTAGCCTCTTTTTCCTATTTGTAGTGGAGATGAATGGTACCCGGTGGGGTCTTCTGCTGTTGTAGCCCATCCGCCTCAAGGTTGTGCATGTTGTGGCTTCACAAATGCTTTGCTGCATACCTCGGTTGTAACGAGTGGTTATTTCAGTCAAAGTTGCTCTTCTATCAGCTTGAATCAGTCGGCCCATTCTCCTCTGACCTCTAGCATCAACAAGGCATCTTCGCCCACAGGACTGCCGCATACTGGATGTTTTTCCCTTTCAAACCATTCTTTGTAAACCCTAGAAATGGTTGTGCGTGAAAATCCCAGTAACTGAGCAGATTGTGAAATACTCAGACCGGCCCGTCTGGCACCAACAACCATGCCACGCTCAAAATTGCTTAAATCACCTTTCTTTCCCATTCTGACATTCAGTTTGGAGTTCAGGAGATTGTCTTGACCAGGACCACACCCCTAAATGCATTGAAGCAACTGCCATGTGATTGGTTGATTAGATAATTGCATGAATGAGAAATTGAACAGGTGTTCCCAATAATCCTTTAGGTGAGTGTATCTCTGTTATTTAGAATACATACAAGTGTCATTTACGTCTTTTAGTTCGTTGAGAGATTTAAAGCGTCGTGTTGAAGAGTGCGCGTGTGTGAACGAGCTCTAGTGCGTAAGAACGAGTCTATGAGTGAATCTGGAAATAAAGCAGTGTGTACTGGGAATGAGAGGTGATGAAGAGCAGTGTGTACTGGGAATGAACTGGTGATGAAGAGCAGTGTGTACTGGGAACGAGAGGTGATGAAGAGCAGTGTGTACTGGGAACGAGAGGTGATGAAGAGCAGTGTGTACTGGGAATGAGATGGTGATGAAGAGCAGTGTGTACTGGGAACGAGAGGTGATGAAGAGCAGTGTGTACTGGGAACGAGAGGTGATGAAGAGCAGTGTGTACTGGTAATGAGATGGTGATGAAGAGCAGTGTGTACTGGGAATGAGATGGTGATGAAGAGCAATGTGTACTGGGAACGAGAGGTGATGAAGAGCAGTGTGTACTGGGAATGAGATGGTGATGAAGAGCAGTGTGTACTGGGAATGAGAGGTGATGAAGAGCAGTGTGTACTGGGAATTAACTGGTGATGAAGAGCAGTGTGTACTGGGAACGAGAGGTGATGAAGAGCAGTGTGTACTGGGAACGTGAGGTGATGAAGACCAGTGTGTACTGGGAACGAGAGGTGATGAAGAGCAGTGTGTAGTGTACTGGGAATGAACTGGTGATGAAGAGCAGTGTGTACTGGGAACGAGAGGTGATGAAGAGCAGTGTGTACTGGGAATGAGAGGTGATGAAGAGGAGGGTGTACTGGGAATTAACTGGTGATGAAGAGCAGTGTGTACTGGGAATGAGAGGTGATGAAGAGGAGGGTGTACTGGGAATGAACTGGTGATGAAGAGCAATGTGTAATGGGAACGAACTGGTGATGAAGAGCAGTGTGTACTGGGAATAAACTGGTGATGAAGAGCAGTGTGTACTGGGAATGAGAGGTGATGAAGAGCAGTGTGTACTGGGAACGAACTGTGATGAAGAGCAGTGTGTACTGGGAATGAGAGGTGATGAAGAGCAGTGTGTACTGGGAACGAGAGGTGATGAAGAGCAGTGTGTACTGGGAACGAACTGGTGATGAAGAGCAGTGTGTACTGGGAATGAACTGGTGATGAAGAGCAATGTGTACTGGGAACGAACTGGTGATGAAGAGCAGTGTGTACTGGGAACGAACTGGTGATGAAGAGCAGTGTGTACTGGGAACGAGAGGTGATGAAGAGCAGTGTGTACTGGGAATGAACTGGTGATGAAGAGCAGTGTGTACTGGGAACTAACTGGTGATGAAGAGCAATGTGTACTGGGAACGAACTGGTGATGAAGAGCAGTGTGTACTGGGAACGAACTGGTGATGAAGAGCAGTGTGTACTGGGAACAAATTGGTGATGAAGAGCAGTGTGTACTGGGAATGAGAGGTGATGAAGAGCAGTGTGTACTGGGAATGAACTGGTGATGAAGAGCAGTGTGTACTGGGAATGAGAGGTGATGAAGAGCAGTGTGTACTGGGAATGAACTGGTGATGAAGAGCAGTGTGTACTGGGAATGAGAGGTGATGAAGAGCAGTGTGTACTGGGAACGAACTGGTGATGAAGAGCAGTGTGTACTGGGAATGAACTGGTGATGAAGAGCAGTGTGTACTGGGAATGAGAGGTGATGAAGAGCAGTGTGTACTGGGAATGAACTGGTGATGAAGAGCAGTGTGTACTGGGAATGAGAGGTGATGAAGAGCAGTGTGTACTGGGAACGAACTGGTGATGAAGAGCAGTGTGTACTGGGAATGAACTGGTGATGAAGAGCAGTGTGTACTGGGAACGAGAGGTGATGAAGAGCAGTGTGTACTGGGAATGAACTGGTGATGAAGAGCAGTGTGTACTGGGAATGAGAGGTGATGAAGAGCAGTGTGTACTGGGAACGAACTGGTGATGAAGAGCAGTGTGTACTGGGAATGAACTGGTGATGAAGAGCAGTGTGTACTGGGAACGAGAGGTGATGAAGAGCAGTGTGTACTGGGAATGAGAGGTGATGAAGAGCAGTGTGTACTGGGAATGAACTGGTGATGAAGAGCAGTGTGTACTGGGAATGAACTGGTGATGAAGAGCAGTGTGTACTGGGAACGAGAGGTGATGAAGAGCAGTGTGTACTGGGAATGAACTGGTGATGAAGAGCAGTGTGTACTGGGAATGAGAGGTGATGAAGAGCAGTGTGTACTGGGAACGAACTGGTGATGAAGAGCAGTGTGTACTGGGAATGAGAGGTGATGAAGAGCAGTGTGTACTGGGAACGAGAGGTGATGAAGAGCAGTGTGTACTGGGAATGAGAGGTGATGAAGAGCAGTGTGTACTGGGAACGAACTGGTGATGAAGAGCAGTGTGTACTGGGAACGAACTGGTGATGAAGAGCAGTGTGTACTGGGAACGAGAGGTGATGAAGAGCAGTGTGTACTGGGAACGAACTGGTGATGAAGAGCAGTGTGTACTGGGAACGAGAGGTGATGAAGAGCAGTGTGTACTGGGAATGAGAGGTGATGAAGAGCAGTGTGTACTGGGAACGAGAGGTGATGAAGAGCAGTGTGTACTGGGAATGAACTGGTGATGAAGAGCAGTGTGTACTGGGAACCAGAGGTGATGAAGAGCAGTGTGTACTGGGAATGAGAGGTGATGAAGAGCAGTGTGTACTGGGAACGAACTGGTGATGAAGAACAGTGTGTACTGGGAACGAGAGGTGATGAAGAGCAGTGTGTACTGGGAACGAACTGGTGATGAAGAGCAGTGTGTACTGGGAACGAGAGGTGATGAAGAGCAGTGTGTACTGGGAATGAGAGGTGATGAAGAGCAGTGTGTACTGGGAACGAACTGGTGATGAAGAGCAGTGTGTACTGGGAACAAACTGGTGATGAAGAGCAGTGTGTACTGGGAATGGGATGGTGATGAAGAGCAGTGTGTACTGGGAATGAGAGGTGATGAAGAGCAGTGTGTACTGGGAATGAGATGGTGATGAAGAGCAGTGTGTACTGGGAATAAGATGGTGATGAAGAGCAGTGTGTACTGGGAATGAGAGGTGATGAAGAGCAGTGTATACTGGAATGAGATGGTGATGAAGAGCAGTGTGTACTGGGAACGAGAGGTGATGAAGAGCAGTGTGTACTGGGAATAAGATGGTGATGAAGAGCAGTGTGTACTGGGAATGAGAGGTGATGAAGAGCAGTGTATACTGGAATGAGATGGTGATGAAGAGCAGTGTGTACTGGGAACGAGAGGTGATGAAGAGCAGTGTGTACTGGGAATAAGATGGTGATGAAGAGCAGTGTGTACTGGGAATGAGAGGTGATGAAGAGCAGTGTATACTGGAATGAGAGGTGATGAAGAGCAGTGTGTACTGGGAATAAGATGGTGATGAAGAGCAGTGTGTACTGGGAATGAGAGGTGATGAAGAGCAGTGTATACTGGAATGAGATGGTGATGAAGAGCAGTGTGTACTGGGAACGAGAGGTGATGAAGAGCAGTGTGTACTGGGAATAAGATGGTGATGAAGAGCAGTGTGTACTGGGAATGAGAGGTGATGAAGAGCAGTGTATACTGGAATGAGATGGTGATGAAGAGCAGTGTGTACTGGGAACGAGAGGTGATGAAGAGCAGTGTGTACTGGGAATAAGATGGTGATGAAGAGCAGTGTGTACTGGGAATGAGAGGTGATGAAGAGCAGTGTATACTGGAATGAGAGGTGATGAAGAGCAGTGTATACTGGAATGAGAGGTGATGAAGAGCAGTGTGTACTGGGAACGAACTGGTGATGAAGAGCAGTGTGTACTGGGAACGAACGTGATGAAGAGCAGTGTGTACTGGGAATGAGAGGTGATGAAGAGCAGTGTGTACTGGGAACGAACTGGTGATGAAGAGCAGTGTGTACTGGGAACAAGAGGTGATGAAGAGCAGTGTGTACTGGGAACGAGAGGTGATGAAGAGCAGTGTTTACTGGGAACGAGAGGTGATGAAGAGCAGTGTGTACTGGGAATGAACTGGTGATGAAGAGCAGTGTTTACTGGGAACGAGAGGTGATGAAGAGCAGTGTTTACTGGGAACGAGATGGTGATGAAGAGCAGTGTTTACTGGGAACAAGAGGTGATGAAGAGCAGTGTGTACTGGGAACGAGAGGTGATGAAGAGCAGTGTGTACTGGGAACGAGAGGTGATGAAGAGCAGTGTTTACTGGGAACGAGATGGTGATGAAGAGCAGTGTTTACTGGGAATGAACTGGTGATGAAGAGCAGTGTGTACTGGGAACGAGAGGTGATGAAGAGCAGTGTGTACTGGGAATGAGAGGTGATGAAGAGCAATGTGTACTGGGAACGAACTGGTGATGAAGAGCAGTGTGTACTGGGAACGAACTGGTGATGAAGAGCAATGTGTACTGGGAACGAGAGGTGATGAAGAGCAGTGTGTACTGGGAACGAACTGGTGATGAAGAGCAATGTGTACTGGGAACGAGAGGTGATGAAGAGCAGTGTTTACTGGGAACGAGATGGTGATGAAGAGCAGTGTTTACTGGGAACGAGATGTATGAACTGGTGATGAAGTGCAGTGTGTACTGGGAATGAGATGTATGAACTGGTGATGAAGAGCAGTGTGTACTGGGAACGCACCAGCCCGTGAATCCGCCCATCATGATCTGAGTGGCCACAGAGTATTTCTCTGCCATCGGGCCGGAGTTGTTCCCGATCACGGTGTTCCACCACTGGTGACCCCGAGCGTATGTGCTGAGATCCAGCATCTCGAACGCCTCGTCTTCATCGGCCTGTCCTGAACACACACACACACACACACAGCAGCTCAAGGTGAAGTGTGTGATGCTGTTATTCATCTGAAGCAGCTGCGGTATTATATCCATATAGCATGAGGAATATTGGGTCACATGACACACGACTGCAGGAACACCCCAGTTCATCCAACTGTATTTTGCTGGTTGGTATTATCATAACTCAGAGACTAAGATCTCAAAAATATGTTCTTCCTCAGTGTTTCTGTCTTGTTTTCCAGCACAAATATCTAAACATTCTTAAATCAAGATACATTTACTGGAGAAGCAAATTGACTGAAGATATTAAATCTAGTTTACTGTTAAAAAAAAAAAATCATAAAAATGAAGTGAGTTTGTGAGTTGTACAGTACAAGAACAAATATCTGCGAATGGGGTCAGAAAAATAAACTTGATTCGAAGGGAAAACATTATTATTTTTCTGACTCCATTGTCATATTTGTTCATGTTTTAAGCACAAACTCACTTCATTTTTATGAATTTATTATTATTTTTTATTTATTTTTACAGTAAACTAGATTTAATATCTTCAGTCAATTTGCTTCTCCAGTAAATGTATCTTGATTTAAGAACTTTCAAATATTTGTCCTGGAAAACAAGACAAAAAAAACGGAGTAAGATTTTGTTAGTTTGTAGTATATAAAACCTCACGACACTATATATGATTTGATTGAGGTAAAATGTGGCCTTTCAGCGAAAAATGACTTTTTAAATGAGATTAACCCAACAGAAGGACAAGATGAAACGAGCTCATATTCTCAGTTTTGGTTTTTGTTGGCATGTAATGTGCTCGATATGAGATATAATGACGGCCACTGAACACTCGATCACCATTTATTGACAGCACACTCACACACTCACACACTCACCTTCTGTGTGTTGTTTTTGTTGTTGTTCCGCCATTTTGGGTGATGTGTGACGTCATGGCGTCAGGTGATGTTGACAGCTGTGCGTGCGCGCCGCCTACAGCCACGTCAATGTTTCAAATATTATACAGTAGCCAATGTCCGGTTATTACTGCGCTTTCATATCCATAAGACACGCATTTCCTGAAATGTTTTATTCTGAATACAAGCTACTGATGAGTTTGTGTTACTACATTTCATTTCTTTCTTATGTTTTATGTATTTAGTGCATTTCATAGTAAATCAGCAACACTAAATAAACGACCATACAGGATGGGAAGCGTTGGTTAATGGGATGGAGTTCATCTCTGAAACCGTTTTCTAACTATGAGATTTTCGCCCATATTTTCTGTGAACATTAGAGGAAATAAGAATAGGATTGAGCCACAGCGGCCTAAGCTTTAACCCTTAACTGCACAACTGTCACTCCAATTTCCCCATTTCATGAAAACCACACCTCTCTATTTGCATTTCATAACAACGCAAATTAGCCGTTCGCTTTCCAATGTTTTAGTCAATCCTCTCATTTTTCCAAACATCGCGTGAAACGCTTAAAGCTTCGAGTCGCGCATTCAAGCGATCTTTACAGGAAACTAAATTACCGAAAGGACTGAAGAACCAAAACATTTTGGGACAAGGCCAGTGACGCGCTCGCGTTCTCCTCGGCGATTGGCTGCTGAGCCCGAGAGGGCGTGGTCACGACGACGGCGTGGGTTCGCCTGTGTGACACAATTACAACAACTTTAATCTGGTGGCGGACACAACTTTAGATTGTTTTAATACGTTCCGCGTTTTTAAAGTGTGCACGGGCCGCAAGTCACGCATAAACATTGACCCGCCGCATCACACAGTTTATTCCTACACAACAATGTGAGAAGACGAGCAACTCACTTCGTAAGGGGGCTTAGAAACCGAAGCGCGTTTTACTGGAAAAAAGTTTCCGTTTATTGTGGCTTTTGGACGAACGGAACTCGCATTCTCCCGGTGCGATTCCATGAAATCGTGCCGCGCGTCGCTCGCCGTCGCCGCTCGACGCCTCAGCGCTGCTGGTGATGAGGAGAAGAAAATGGCGGCGGGAAAAGCGAGTGAACCCGAGGAGGACTCACCGCGTCTGAGCGCGCAGGAGAGCGACGCTCTCGCCCGCGTCGACAGGTCTGAACCAACGCTTAACGGAGCCCGCGAGCGGCTCGGGGTGTTTCGGGGTGTGGGGTGTGTGTTCGGAAGCGAGCTGATCCCGAGCCCTGTGTGTGTGTGTTTGTGTCTCGTTCGCAGCTCTCTGTTCGGATATCAGCGGCTTCATGAAGATGGCGCCAGCATGAAGGCCCTGCTCATCAAGGTAAAGACGCGCGTTGAAATCAACGCATCACAACACACACTCACACACATACACTCAGTGCAAAATGACAGCGAGTGAGTGACACGGTTTCCCGCGGTCTGGGTGTGAGGGAGTGAGTGCGACGCGTTCCGTCAACGCGCTGCTCTGGAGCTCGCGAGCCTTTAGCCGCGCGGGTCTGTGATTGGAACCAGCATATGGAGAACTTTATGAACTCGGCAGCAGCGGCTCAGGCGTTCTGACGCGTCTCCTCGGTGCAGGGACGCGTCGCTGTGTTTGTGCTGTAACTGTGCAGAATGCAGGTGTCACTCAATCTGAGGTCGTTTGAATCACTGGACGTTCATAAGCCGCGCTCGGGCTTTATCTCGATCTGTGTGTGTGTGTGTGTTACGCGTTTCTGAGCAAGAGTCAGGCCCAGTTTACCTCAGTTTACGCTTGTGTGTGTGTGTGTGTGTGTGGTGGTAATGGGAGGCAGAGTCATATCAGTTTGACGCTTGTGTGTGTGTGTGTGCGCGCGGGGGTAATGGCGCTCGGGTCGGCCCAAGATGGCGGGGTGGGGAGGGGTTATAACGCGCGTTATAATGCAGAAAGAGACGCTAATAACCGTAACGCTGCAGAATGAGCTGCTACAGCTGAGCGCCGTGAAGGCTTGTGGGTAACGGGCCTCGTGTGAGAACACCTCCCTGTGTTGTGGGACCTGTAGTGAACACTAGAGAGGGAACAAAGACTGAGTCTGCATGAGCTCCTGCTGTCATGTGATGATGATGATGATTATGATGATGATAATGGACTTCATGTGTGGATGGATGGATAGATGAGTAGATGGATGGATGGATAGATAGATAGATGAGTAGATGGATGGATAGATGAGTAGATGGATGGATAGATGAGTAGATGGATGGATAGATGAGTAGATGGATGGATAGATGAGTAGATGGATGGATAGATGAGTAGATGGATGGATAGATGAGTAGATGGATAGATAGATGAGTAGATGGATAGATAGATGAGTAGATGGATAGATAGATGAGTAGATGGATAGATAGATGAGTAGATGGATAGATAGATGAGTAGATGGATAGATAGATGAGTAGATGGATAGATAGATGAGGAGATGGATAGATGAGGAGATGGATAGATAGATGAGTAGATGGATAGATAGATGAGTAGATGGATAGATGAGTAGATGGATAGATAGATGAGTAGATGGATAGATAGATGAGGGGATGGATAGATGAGGAGATGGATAGATGAGGAGATGGATGGATGGATAGATGAGGAGATGGATAGATGAGGAGATGGATAGATGAGTGGATGGATGGATAGATGAGTAGATGGATGGATGGATAGATGAGGAGATGGATAGATGAGGAGATGGATAGATGAGTGGATGGATGGATAGATGAGTAGATGGATGGATGGATAGATGAGGAGATGGATAGATGAGGAGATGGATAGATGAGTGGATGGATGGATAGATGAGTAGATGGATGGATGGATAGATGAGTAGATGGATGGATGAGGAGATGGATAGATGAGGAGATGGATGGATGAGGAGATGGATAGATGAGGAGATGGATAGATGAGGAGATGGATAGATGAGGGGATGGATGGATGGATAGATGAGGAGATGGATAGATGAGGGGATGGATAGATGAGGAGATGGATAGATGAGGGGATGGATAGATGAGGAGATGGATAGATGAGGAGATGGATGGATGGATAGATGAGTAGATGGATAGATGAGTAGATGGATAGATATTGCTGATGGATCGGCTGATTTAACCGCTGTTGTTCCCCTGTCATCATTCATATCATATATGTGCATTAATATGAAGGGTTATATTGCATCCTGACCTGTGGAATAAGTGTCAGCATTAAAGGCCGTTCACACCAGGAATGATGACTGTAATATTAGCGTTCACACCAGGAATGATGACTGTAATATTAGCGTTCACACCAGGAATGACGACTGTAATATTAGCGTTCACACCAGGAATGATGACTGTAATATTAGCGTTCACACCAGGAATGACGACTGTAATATTAGCGTTCACACCAGGAATGATGACTGTAATATTAGCGTTCACACCAGGAATGATGACTGTAATATTAGCGTTCACACCAGGAATGATGACTGTAATATTAGCGTTCACACCAGGAATGATGACTGTAATATTAGCGTTCACACCAGGAATGATGACTGTAATATTAGCGTTCACACCAGGAATGATGACTGTAATATTAGCGTTCACACCAGGAATGATGACTGTAATATTAGCGTTCACACCAGGAATGATGACTGTAATATTAGCGTTCACACCAGGAATGATGACTGTAATATTAGCGTTCACACCAGGAATGATGACTGTAATATTAGCGTTCACACCAGGAATGATGACTGTAATATTAGCGTTCACACCAGGAATGATGACTGTAATATTAGCGTTCACACCAGGAATGACGACTGTAATATTAGCGTTCACACCAGGAATGACGACTGTAATATTAGCGTTCACACCAGGAATGATGACTGTAATATTAGCGTTCACACCAGGAATGATGACTGTAATATTAGCGTTCACACCAGGAATGATGACTGTAATATTAGCGTTCACACCAGGAATGATGACTGTAATATTAGCGTTCACACCAGGAATGATGACTGTAATATTAGCGTTCACACCAGGAATGATGACTGTAATATTAGCGTTCACACCAGGAATGATGACTGTAATATTAGCGTTCACACCAGGAATGATGACTGTAATATTAGCGTTCACACCAGGAATGATGACTGTAATATTAGCGTTCACACCAGGAATGATGACTGTAATATTAGCGTTCACACCAGGAATGATGACTGTAATATTAGCGTTCACACCAGGAATGATGACTGTAATATTAGCGTTCACACCAGGAATGATGACTGTAATATTAGCGTTCACACCAGGAATGATGACTGTAATATTAGCGTTCACACCAGGAATGATGACTGTAATATTAGCGTTCACACCAGGAATGATGACTGTAATATTAGCGTTCACACCAGGAATGATGACTGTAATATTAGCGTTCACACCAGGAATGACGACTGTAATATTAGCGTTCACACCAGGAATGATGACTGTAATATTAGCGTTCACACCAGGAATGATGACTGTAATATTAGCGTTCACACCAGGAATGATGACTGTAATATTAGCGTTCACACCAGGAATGATGACTGTAATATTAGCGTTCACACCAGGAATGATGACTGTAATATTAGCGTTCACACCAGGAATGATGACTGTAATATTAGCGTTCACACCAGGAATGATGACTGTAATATTAGCGTTCACACCAGGAATGATGACTGTAATATTAGCGTTCACACCAGGAATGATGACTGTAATATTAGCGTTCACACCAGGAATGACGACTGTAATATTAGCGTTCACACCAGGAATGACGACTGTAATATTAGCGTTCACACCAGGAATGATGACTGTAATATTAGCGTTCACACCAGGAATGATGACTGTAATATTAGCGTTCACACCAGGAATGATGACTGTAATATTAGCGTTCACACCAGGAATGATGACTGTAATATTAGCGTTCACACCAGGAATGATGACTGTAATATTAGCGTTCACACCAGGAATGATGACTGTAATATTAGCGTTCACACCAGGAATGATGACTGTAATATTAGCGTTCACACCAGGAATGATGACTGTAATATTAGCGTTCACACCAGGAATGACGACTGTAATATTAGCGTTCACACCAGGAATGATGACTGTAATATTAGCGTTCACACCAGGAATGACGACTGTAATATTAGCGTTCACACCAGGAATGATGACTGTAATATTAGCGTTCACACCAGGAATGATGACTGTAATATTAGCGTTCACACCAGGAATGATGACTGTAATATTAGCGTTCACACCAGGAATGATGACTGTAATATTAGCGTTCACACCAGGAATGACGACTGTAATATTAGCGTTCACACCAGGAATGATGACTGTAATATTAGCGTTCACACCAGGAATGACGACTGTAATATTAGCGTTCACACCAGGAATGATGACTGTAATATTAGCGTTCACACCAGGAATGATGACTGTAATATTAGCGTTCACACCAGGAATGATGACTGTAATATTAGCGTTCACACCAGGAATGATGACTGTAATATTAGCGTTCACACCAGGAATGATGACTGTAATATTAGCGTTCACACCAGGAATGATGACTGTAATATTAGCGTTCACACCAGGAATGATGACTGTAATATTAGCGTTCACACCAGGAATGATGACTGTAATATTAGCGTTCACACCAGGAATGATGACTGTAATATTAGCGTTCACACCAGGAATGATGACTGTAATATTAGCGTTCACACCAGGAATGATGACTGTAATATTAGCGTTCACACCAGGAATGACGACTGTAATATTAGCGTTCACACCAGGAATGACGACTGTAATATTAGCGTTCACACCAGGAATGACGACTGTAATATTAGCGTTCACACCAGGAATGACGACTGTAATATTAGCGTTCACACCAGGAATGATGACTGTAATATTAGCGTTCACACCAGGAATGATGACTGTAATATTAGCGTTCACACCAGGAATGATGACTGTAATATTAGCGTTCACACCAGGAATGATGACTGTAATATTAGCGTTCACACCAGGAATGATGACTGTAATATTAGCGTTCACACCAGGAATGATGACTGTAATATTAGCGTTCACACCAGGAATGATGACTGTAATATTAGCGTTCACACCAGGAATGATGACTGTAATATTAGCGTTCACACCAGGAATGATGACTGTAATATTAGCGTTCACACCAGGAATGATGACTGTAATATTAGCGTTCACACCAGGAATGATGACTGTAATATTAGCGTTCACACCAGGAATGATGACTGTAATATTAGCGTTCACACCAGGAATGATGACTGTAATATTAGCGTTCACACCAGGAATGATGACTGTAATATTAGCGTTCACACCAGGAATGATGACTGTAATATTAGCGTTCACACCAGGAATGATGACTGTAATATTAGCGTTCACACCAGGAATGATGACTGTAATATTAGCGTTCACACCAGGAATGACGACTGTAATATTAGCGTTCACACCAGGAATGATGACTGTAATATTAGCGTTCACACCAGGAATGATGACTGTAATATTAGCGTTCACACCAGGAATGATGACTGTAATATTAGCGTTCACACCAGGAATGATGACTGTAATATTAGCGTTCACACCAGGAATGATGACTGTAATATTAGCGTTCACACCAGGAATGATGACTGTAATATTAGCGTTCACACCAGGAATGATGACTGTAATATTAGCGTTCACACCAGGAATGATGACTGTAATATTAGCGTTCACACCAGGAATGATGACTGTAATATTAGCGTTCACACCAGGAATGACGACTGTAATATTAGCGTTCACACCAGGAATGACGACTGTAATATTAGCGTTCACACCAGGAATGATGACTGTAATATTAGCGTTCACACCAGGAATGATGACTGTAATATTAGCGTTCACACCAGGAATGATGACTGTAATATTAGCGTTCACACCAGGAATGATGACTGTAATATTAGCGTTCACACCAGGAATGACGACTGTAATATTAGCGTTCACACCAGGAATGATGACTGTAATATTAGCGTTCACACCAGGAATGATGACTGTAATATTAGCGTTCACACCAGGAATGATGACTGTAATATTAGCGTTCACACCAGGAATGACGACTGTAATATTAGCGTTCACACCAGGAATGACGACTGTAATATTAGCGTTCACACCAGGAATGATGACTGTAATATTAGCGTTCACACCAGGAATGATGACTGTAATATTAGCGTTCACACCAGGAATGATGACTGTAATATTAGCGTTCACACCAGGAATGATGACTGTAATATTAGCGTTCACACCAGGAATGACGACTGTAATATTAGCGTTCACACCAGGAATGATGACTGTAATATTAGCGTTCACACCAGGAATGACGACTGTAATATTAGCGTTCACACCAGGAAT
>NC_137131.1:177500-215000 GCF_949319135.1 Squalius cephalus | reverse complement strand
TGTGTGTGTGTGTGTGTGTGTGTGTGTGTGTGGATAGTGTTTGACTGGTGTTAGAGCTGACCTGTAGATGGTGTGTGTGTGTGTGTGTGTGTGTGTGTGTGGATAGTGTTTGACTGGTGTTAGAGCTGACCTGTAGATGGTGTGTGTGTGTGTGTGTGTGTGTGTGTGGATAGTGTTTGACTGGTGTTAGAGCTGACCTGTAGATGGTGTGTGTGTGTGTGTGTGTGTGTGTGTGTGTGTGTGGATAGTGTTTGACTGGTGTTAGAGCTGACCTGTTGATGGTGTGTGTGTGTGTGTGTGTGTGTGTGTGTGTGTGTGTGTGGATAGTGTTTGACTGGTGTTAGAGCTGACCTGTAGATGGTGTGTGTGTGTGGATAGTGTTTGACTGGTGTTAGAGCTGACCTGTAGATGGTGTGTGTGTGTGTGTGTGTGTGTGTGTGTGTGTGTTGCTCACTGAAGTCTAACAGACATCAGCTCTGAGCTCATGACATCATCTCTCGAGTCTCTTTAGCGTCGTCTTCATGATCTATGTTCTGGTATTGCTCCTGATTCTCCTGATGCTTTACTCAGTTGTTTGATATGTAGTTATTTGTCGAGTGGACAGCGCTCTAATACAGTGATAACAGGAGATTACAGTAACAGAGATCAGGCTTTACAGCAGATCTAGAATACAGTTATTGTCCAGATAAAGTTAGTTCTGATTCACTTCCGTTGTGAAGATCATTAGTTATTAACTTAACGGCCGCTAACACACACCGTTCTCACAGGAAACAGGAACTTTAATGTGTTCTGGCCGTTCGTTCACACACAGTGTTTGAGGCTCGAGAACACACACTCTGAAACAGGATCTGGTGTAAGCGCTGAACATTTTTAAAAACGTGATCATCTCCGTGTAAACTTCAAAAACATGAACCTGTGAGAACGCTGGCGGCGCACATGCGGATCACGTGTTTAGCCTGTAGACATGCGCTCCGGACTCACTGTTTCACCTCCGTCCTGAACCGTCCTGGAGTGAATGTCAACCGTCCCAAAATAAACATGTTGTTTCTGTACTTTATTATCATCTATAGCTGTTAGTTGTTAGTCACATTATAAAAACACCATTAAAATGTTTAATATATATTATAATATTTATTTAGCTCCATTCAAAGTAGTTATCTGTAAACGGGTAAAAAACAGATTTAATAAAAAATAACAGGAGTTAAATGCTTTTTTGTATTCATGCAAAACAAATCTTTTTTCTTTTTTTTTTTACATATACGAAAATTAAGAGAAAAATACATACAGCTCAAAACGTTTTTGAGTTGGTTGGATTAAACAATAACAAATAAATACTGGTGACTACATATCTTAAAGTGTTAATGTGTCATAGCTGATCATCTGGAAACGTGTTAAGAGAAACAGGCTTCAGGCCTATAATGGGTTTAGTTCAATTGTAATGCATTAATTTAGAATTTCTCTAAAATTTCCAAACCCACATACTTCCGGAGAAAACATCACTAACCTGTTAATAGGAATGATTTTAAAGTTTGAACATGCAATACAGATTTAACTACTGTGACTTTAAAAATATCTTAAATTAAGATAAAAAATATCTTAAAATTAAATAAAAACACTTTTCCTAAAGTAGAACAGTCTTCTTTTCAATAAATGCATTCTTTATAACTACTTGCATACATCATTCTTTATTCTTTCAAGCAGCAGACATATTTATTTGTATGAGTTAAATATAATGAATCCTTATTAAAACTATTAACGAGCAGTGAATGCTTTTCTCTTTTTCTTTTGTTGCTTGATCAATATTAAGGACACAGACCGCATTAGGGTTATTGCCCACTGTCACTTTAAGACATCGGATTAAACCACATGCGGATCCAGTGCACTGATGCACATCCGACACACTCACAGCTGTTTAAGACATAACCAACATAGTTAACGTGAATACTCTCCAAAACGGACATTTCGACATAATGTTGTGTGTATGTGTCCGTTCAGACAGGAAAGAGTGCTCAGTTCAGTCCTCGTGCGCTGTGCAGGTGTGTATGTGCTCGGCTGCACGCTTCGGGTGTCGGGTCGGGTGTGTGCGCACAGAAAGCCGTGCCGAATAGAGCTGTTTTTTGCGTCGTCACTCTTATTCAGATCTATGTGTCTGCTCTACTCATTCTCCCAGACGTTTACATGTTTTAATGTTTTATGAGACATGCAGCGCATGCCGACCCGTGTGCCGCTGGGTAGATCAGCACGACACCGTACACATGTGCGCATCTACCACAAACGCAGGACCTCGGTTCTGACTGGATCGCTTCCCAAATCGTCACTATCTAACATTTTTGTCTATTTTTTTATTCGTTGATGAAAATGTCAATAGATTTGTCTATTGTCCTCACCGTTGTTTAACCAGCGCAACATATTTGCGATGTCATTAAGCCATCATGTGATAGATGTACCGCGAAACAAGTCTCCGGGTGAGTAGCCGGCCAGTGATGGTAACTATAGTATTATTTAGTAATATTAGTAATATTTCTGTTTGTCCTAAACACATTTTCTATCGTCCCCAGGACAGGACGACAGGGCGCCGTTAGTCTCGAGCCCTGCTATAGATATGCGCATATGAATATATATGTGTGTGTCTTCAGAAATTGCCCTCATGAATGACTCGTCTGGCTGCAGAATACTGACTCTTTTTGCCGCTTCCGTGTATCAGTGTGAACCCCAATCATTTCAATAACGTTTTATCAGTACAGAGAGAAAGAGGCTTTTACTGGGAGAGACGACTGACACTCCAGGGGGGTGGTGTGTGTGTGTGTGTGTGTGTGTTGTGTTGCTTGTGCTCTGGTGTCTTCAGATTTGTGTGTTGTGTTGCTCGTGCTCTGGTGTCTTCGGGCGGAGTAACGGCTGGAGTAACGGCTGGAGTAACGGCTGAGTAACGGGCGGAGTAACGACTGAGTAACGGGCGGAGCAACGGCTGGAGTAACGGGCGGAGTAACGACTGAGTAACGGGCGGAGTAACGACTGAGTAACGGGCGGAGCAACGGCTGGAGTAACGGGCGGAGCAACGACTGAGTAAAGGGCGGAGTAACGGCTGGAGTAACGGGCAAAGTAACGGCTGGAGTAACGGGCGGAGCAACGGCTGGAGTAACGGGCGGAGCAACGACTGAGTAACGGGCGGAGCAACGGCTGGAGTAACGGGCTGGAGTAACGGGCGGAGTAACGACTGAGTAACGGGCGGAGCAACGGCTGGAGTAACGACTGAGTAACGGGCGGAGCAACGGCTGGAGTAACGGGCGGAGTAACGACTGAGTAACGGGCGGAGCAACGGCTGGAGTAACGACTGAGTAACGGGCGAAGCAACGGCTGGAGTAACGGGCGGAGCAACGGCTGGAGCAACGGCTGGAGTAACGACTGAGTAACGGGCGGAGCAACGGCTGGAGTAACGACTGAGTAACGGGCGAAGCAACGGCTGGAGCAACGGCTGGAGTAACGACTGAGTAACGGGCGGAGCAACGGCTGGAGTAACGACTGAGTAACGGGCGAAGCAACGGCTGGAGTAACGACTGAGTAACGGGCGGAGCAACGGCTGGAGTAACGACTGAGTAACGGGCGAAGCAACGGCTGGAGTAACGGGCGGAGCAACGGCTGGAGCAACGGCTGGAGCAACGGCTGGAGTAACGACTGAGTAACGGGCGGAGCAACGGCTGGAGTAACGACTGAGTAACGGGCGAAGCAACGGCTGGAGTAACGACTGAGTAACGGGCGAAGCAACGGCTGGAGTAACGACTGAGTAACGGGCGGAGCAACGGCTGGAGTAACGACTGAGTAACGGGCGAAGCAACGGCTGGAGTAACGACTGAGTAACGGGCGGAGTAACGGGCGAAGTAACGGCTGGATTAACGGGCGGAGTAACGACTGAGTAACGGGCGGAGCAACGGCTGGAGTAACGGAAGCGGCCGTTCCACAGACGAGGATCCACCAACCGCATTATTACACCGCTCTCTATTTAAACCATTTACAGTCATTATATAGTGTAGAGCTGTTCTGAAATCACGAAGGCTGCTGGGAAATAGATAAATCCAGGCAGGACGCTTTACTTGCATGCAGATCACATGTTAAAGTCTCAGCTCGTTCACAGTGACGCTGCTCACACACACTCGGTCTCTGCATGAGGTGTGTGTTTAGGGTTCCAGTAACGTCTAACCCTAACCCTAACTCCCACTCAGAAGGGTTAACCCTAACCCCCACTCAGAAGGGTTAACCCTAACCCCCACTCAGAAGGGTTAACCCTAACCCCCACTCAGAAGGGTTAACCCTAACTCCCACTCAGAAGGGTTAACTCTAACCCCCACTCAGAAGGGTTAACCCTAACCCCCACTCAGAAGGGTTAACCCTAACCCCCACTCAGAAGGGTTAACCCTAACCCCCACTCAGAAGGGTTAACCCTAACCCCCACTCAGAAGGGTTAACCCTAACCCCCACTCAGAAGGGTTAACCCTAACCCTAACTCCCACTCAGAAGGCATTTTGACCTAAAACGAAAATATGGTCAATCTTAAAAGTGGCGATTCCATTCTAATTATGCTTTTACATGAAAGTTTGACTCTGGTAGATTAACAAAAAGAGCCTAGGTTCAATTTTGGCGAGAGTTACGCTTTAAGAAGAGGATCTGTGACCTGCATCTCTCTCAGTAGCTTAGACAGTATCGGGTGTAACGACATGTTGTCGATTTAGATGATTTAACGAGTTTAGCGAATTCTTCCTCCTATAGCAATGACTGAATCGAAGTTTTCCTCAGGGACACTACAGTGCTCTGCCTGATACTGTAGTAGACGGTTGCATAGTTATAATTTTCTCCCTGATATTATCAATCTTATAAGTGAAGAAGTTCATAAAGTCATTACTGCTGTGCTGCTTGGAAACATCTGGGCTTGGAGCTTTATTTCTCGTTAGTTTAGCCACTGTTTCAGATAAATACCTCGGGTTGTGTTTGTGTTCTTCTAAGAGAGACGAACTATAAGCAGATCTAGCCGTTTTTAAGGCCTCTCTGTATGCAGTCATGCTCTCTCTCCACGAAATGCGATAAACCTCTAGTTTTGTTTTCTTCCAGTTGCGCTCCGTTCCTCTGTTCTCTCTTAAGCGCAACAGAGCAACTGTGTCTAAAGTGCTGGAAAAGAGAGTTAAAAGTTTCTGTCGCAACATCGAGTTCTTCTAACAGGGTTCGGACTAAGTGCTTGAATTTGACCTTTTGAAATGTAAGTCTTGGAAACCCCTGAAAACAGCCGTACTTCTGAAAAGGTACTTGAAAAGTGCTTGAATTATTGAAAGACAATATATGTGAAATTAGCATTTAATTTTTTCGATGATACAATATTTTCATGCAAAATTAATGCTGCAGCTTGTCTGATATAGATATAAAGCCATTGTGCATGACTGAGCGTGATATTGCTCATAAATATCAAAGTATATGATCCAGCTTTCATTCTTCAGGTCCATCATATGAAGAAAAATCTGTTTGAATTAGGAAAGCGAAATGTTTGTCATAGTCTCCTTTCACTGGTCAAAGTTACACAGTCATTGCATTCTTTGCATGTGCTGCACTTTATTTGTACCATTTTGTTTTATTAGTATATTTTTATAGCCTGGCTAACGTCAGACCTCTTTCTCATTGAGACGTGGTCTGGGAACCACATGTTCATTTTCTCGTATTTGAGGCGTGGTTTACGAATGCCCAGAGCCGTTTATTGGGCGCTGCGGATGTCTATCTAATGCGCTGTACGTAGCTCATAGCCAATCGTTTCAGTTATACCAGATGACGTATGTAGAGCGGCAGATATTCGACGAGGAAGAAGACGAAATAAACTTGCGTTCTGAACTACTGAGAACACTATCTAAGGCTGCATCGAAAGGCAACTTCGCGTCTGATGCCATGTTGGACCCATAGATATAAACAAACTGCTTCGGTGTGTCCCGTAGACGTCGCCATCGTCGTGCTGCTCCCTCCCCGCTCTGTGATTGGTCCCTCGCTGAGGCGAAACTCTGGTCCGTGGTGTCCAGGCCTAGCAGCGGGAATAAACCGCACTGCGCTCAAGACAGCGTGGGGAAACCCAGGCTAATGTTTTTATTGATCTGTTTACCTTTTCTAGAATTTGAAAGATAATATTGTTTGATAAGTGAGATCTCTCTGATTGTAGTCCTTGAAAACCAGAAGTATTGCTTGGAAAAAGTCCTTGAACGCTCTGGAGTTTCATTTACAGTATCTGTGCGAACCCTGTTCTAAGCGATCCGGGACGCTGAGATGATGAAACTGATCAGGAAGATTATTAATAAAGCAATCTTTAGGGGCAGAAGTGACAGGTCTAACATATTTATAACACGGAGTCGGCCTTGGCTAAATGAAGTTTACACGAGACTAGATAATGTTCTCTGCTGCAGAATTTCAGCAGCGTGTGATAATATTAGATCTAGAGTGTGATTAGGACGATGAGTGGGTCTGACACGTGTTGGCTAACTCCAGTAGAGTTCAGAATGTCTATAAAAACGCCAATCTCAATACGTCTCTTCTGTCATCTACATGTATATTAAAATCACCAACAATTAGGGCTTCATCTGCAGCCAGTAACACTGCTGTCCTCACAGTTTTACCATTATTATTATTATTATTATTATTATTATTATTATTATTATTATTATTACGTGTATTAAGTTTATTCATTGGAAGTTCTTTTTCTAAATAAAAAAATCTTTAACCATTCCTTATTTTGTGTATGTATTGCTCAGTGTGTGTAGTGGTGAGGTGTAATGTGTGTTGAAGGATAATTCCGGTATTTATCACTTTGAGTCTCTTCTCTGGTTTGTTTTGGATGAACTAGAGTGGTGGACACAGAGGTGTTGAGGATGGGTCGTGTCTCGACTCTTTGACTCGTCTAGAATGGCCTTTGAGCGCTTCAGAGCGGCTGGATACGGGCACGCACAAACATGTGCTTAAAACAACCCTTAACCTTCGGTTTCTAAACTGTGCAACTCACCGAGTGGTTAGCGGTGTTCGTTGACGATTTAAAACTAGTAGCGTAGCGAGAACGGCTTGCTCTGAGACTGCTTATGATTCATGGGGATTTAAGAAAGCACTGGGTGGATTTTCATCATTATAGGGAGGTTGTGTACACACACTGCCAACACACATTTGTGCTCTAACACCATGGAGAAGATACTTTTGCATAATAGGTTCCCTTTAATGTGTTAGAGTGGTTAGGTGTAGTGTGAGTGTGAGTGTGAGTGTGAGTGTGAGTGTGAGTGTGAGTGTGAGTGTGAGTGTGTGTGTGTGTGTAAGCTGTAGTGAGTGTGTAAGCTGTAGTGTGTGTGTGTGTGTGTGCGTGTTAATGTGAGTGTGTAAGCTGTGATGTGTTGTTCCCGCAGGCGGTGCGCTGCTACGAGTCCCTGATCCTGAAGGCGGAGGGGAAGGTGGAGCCCGAGCTCTTCTGCCAGCTGGGACACTTCAGCCTGTTACTCGAGGAGTACCCGAAAGGTGGAGGACCCGCGCACTAGCACTAGCACTAGCACTAGCACTAGCACGACACACACCTCACACACCTGTGTTTCTGTGTTGCAGCATTATCAGCCTACCAGCGCTACTACAGTTTACAAGCAGACTACTGGAAGGTATTATCATCATCATCATCATCATCATCATCATTATTATTATTATTATTATTATTATTATTATTATTATTATTATTACTGGAAGGTGAGCAGCCGCTGGATGGGTTAAAAACTCAGCGTCCCTCGTGTGTGTGTGTGTGTTTGCGTGAGTGTCTGTTTGTGTGAGTGTGTTTGTAAGTTTGTGTTTGGTTGAGTGTGTTTGTTTGTGTGAGTGTGTGATAGTGTGTGTGTGTGAGTGAGTGTTTGTGATGGTGTGTGTACTTAAGTAATGTGTTGATTGACAGTTGTAGTGAAATCTTCCTGTGTGGTTTTGATCGAGTGTTTGAGGTGGTTTTCTCTTTGACTGATCCAGGATTCGCTTGAATGTAGTTTTCTGATGATTCTTGTTGAACCGAACACACACACACACACACACACACACACACACACACACACACTCACTCTCTCTTCTCTCGCTCTAGAACGCTGCCTTCCTGTACGGCCTCGGGATGGTTTACTTCCATTACAACGCATTTCAGTGGTGAGTATCTTCACGTGATGCATGTGTGAACGCAACATGTTTGATTGGCATTTTGGACGTCATGTGACGTGGTGAATGAGATCAGATGTTTCCATGGCGATGTTGGGGTCATGTGTGCTGATCCTGGGAGATCGCGTTTGCTAGCGTGTGAATCCGCAGCGGGTTAGCCGACAGTGGGTTCAGTCTAGTTTAATGTATCGTCTGTTGCCTCATGTTGACATGACCGTAACGCTTTGTGTTCAGAAGGAGTGTTTCATTGCTCTGTGTGTGTGTGTGTGTGTGTGTGTGTGTGTGTGTGTGTGTGTGTGTGTGTGTGTGCTCTCAGGGCGATCAAGGCGTTTCAGGAGGTGCTGTACATCGACCCCGGCTTCTCTCGAGCTAAAGAGATCCACCTGCGTCTCGGCCTGATGTTCAAAGTCAACACGGACTACGAGTCGAGCTTAAAGGTACGGCACCAGGGTCACGGGGGGGTCAGGACACATCTAGTGTGTGTGTGTGGTAGTTCCTCGTTCTTCTTTTCTCAGTGTTGGTGAACTTCTGTGATTTACATGACAACATCGACAGGCTGAAACTCACGTGACCTCTGACATGTCAGTCTGTTGGCGTCTCCTGAATGAGATCCACATCTGGACCGTTTCTGTGTGATATTCTGTTGTGTTGATAGTTGGGTGGGTTAGGGTGTGGGTGTGGGTTAGTAACTAGGGTTAACGCAGTGTTAGCCGGTTGCTATTGCTTTGACGTCCCTCCGTTAGTGAGGTCAGGTGGTGATGTCAGCTGGTTTTGTCCCTGTGTGTCCGCAGCACTTTCAGCTGGCGCTCATCGACTCCAGTCACTGCACTCTGTCTAAAGCTGAGAGTGAGTTCCTTCAGCCTCTCCATCACACACACACACCACACACACTTCTGAGCGCACACACTCTGATTACTGATTCTTTAGGAGGAGTATGATGGATTATTATTATTATTATTATTATTATTATTATTAGTGCTGTTGGTTCAGTATTGATAAAACCTCTATTAGGACCTATTATTCCTGTCTCTGTGAAGCCCCGCCTTCTGAAAAGCACACTGTACTCTGATTGGCCGCCTGGAGCAGTGTGTTGTGATTGGTCAAGCGCTTCGAGTGTGTTTGGAAAATGTCCCACCCCTTTCCATAACCGCCAGTTTAACACACTACTGACTAACTCAACCACTCAACTCTCTCTCTCGCTCTCTCTCTTGCTCTCTCACACACACGCACACACACACACACACTCTCTCTCTTGCTCGCTCACACACGCGCACTCACTCACTCTCTCACACACACACACACACACACACTCTCTCGCTCTCTCACACACACACACACACACTCTCTCTCGCTCTCACATGCACACACTCTTATAAGCTCTCTCTCTCATACACACATGCGCGCACATACACACACGCACACTCACTCTCACACACACACACACTCTCTCTCGCTCTCACATGCACACACTCTCTCTTATAAGCTCTCTCTCATACACACATGCGTGCACAAACACTCGCGTGCTCTCGCTCTCTCACTCTCGCACACTCACACTTTCTCTCTGTCTCTCTCACACACACACACACACTCTCTCTCTCTCGCTCTCACATGCACACACTCTCTCTTATAAGCTCTCTCTTATACACACATGCACACACATACACTCGCGTGCTCTCGCTCTCTCACTCTCTCGCACACACACACTCACACTCTCTCTCTCGCTCTCACATGCACACACTCTTATAAGCTCTCTCTCTCATACACACATGCACACACATACACTCGCGTGCTCTCACTCTCTCGCACACACACACTCACACTCTCTCTCTCGCTCTCACATGCACACACTCTTATAAGCTCTCTCTCTCATACACACATGCACACACATACACTCGCGTGCTCTCGCTCTCTCACTCTCGCGCACACACTCACACTCTCTCTTTCTCTCTGTCTCTCTCACTCATTCACTCTCTCTGTCTCTCTCACACACTCACTCTGTCTCTCACACACACACACACACACACACACACACACACACACACACACTGATTAACTGTACCAAGGAAGCCGTTTCTGCAGGATCTTCTCACACAGAAAAGCTGCTGTTCTGAATTTGCTGCTAATTCTTGTCTTTGTGTGTTTGTAGTTCAGTTCCACATCGCGCACCTGTACGAGATTCAGGTGAGTCCTTCACTTACACCTCCAGCTTTGACTAACCGCACACAAACTAACTCTGCCTTATAATGGATGGTAATGCATGAGATCATGTTCGCACTTTCTGAGCTGAACATGCGGCTGGTGTTGCTATAGCAACAGCAGAGAGGGGTTGCCGGGGTGTTGCTAAGGCTTCCCTCCGCCCTGAGCGTTCACTACAGGATCACATGACCGTAGAGATCGGTGTTGTAGCGCTCAGAACACATGTGATCAGTGACTCTCTGCTTGTGTGACAGAAGCGATATCGCACAGCTAAAGAGGCGTACGAGAGTCTCCTGCTGACCGAGGCGTTACCTGTGCAGGTGAAGGCCGCCACCTTACAACAGCTGGGTAAGAACACCTGCATTCTCATTCCCATCTCACTGTATGGAAAATGTATGGGGTATGGAAAAATCTTCAAAAAACATACAAATCATGGTGTCAAGTAGCAAAAAACACTACCAATGCATGACACAGCACCACGTATACTGGTTTCCTGTGCTCATAGTGGTTCAGTTGTGAATCTGAAGTGGCTATTGAACATTTTAAACAGCATAGTTTAAATAGCTCCCCCCCCCCCCCCCCCCCCCCCCCAGACCGCCGGACACCCAATACAGTAAAACTGCACATTTTAGAGTGGCCTTTTACTGTGGCCAGCCTAATGCTGCGTTCACACCAAACGCGAATATGCGTCTGGCGCGAGTGATTTCAATGTTAAGTCAATGGTAAGACGCGTTTACGCGCGTCTGGAGATCTTGCGGCGCGAATGAGGCGTTTAGCGTGGCGCGGTAGATGCGAATTGAGCGTTTGGTGCATTCACGCGTTTGACGCGAATTCGCGTCTGCCGCCCGAGTTGAAAAATCTGAACTTCTGCGTCAATTCGCGCCGCGTTAACCAATCAGGAGCCTGCTTGCTGCTGTCACGTGGTGAACTGACAGTTTATAATGTTATTTTATGTTTGGCCTCAATAAATTTTGTAATATGACTAAAATGCACAAAGCAAATAATCTTTCACATAAAAACTCGATTTCAATATATGAGAGATACTTATTTTGTATTGAATTCTATTTATTCCATATTCTAGATTATATGAAACTTTATTAATCTAATGTAAAGACAATAAACAATATAAAAACTTTTCAAAAAATCACAGGACAGGTTTCACTTTTGGAGGCTGGCTCCATTTATTATCAAAACAAAAATAAATGACAGATTAGGTGCGTGAGAGGGTGAACCTCGCGCCGAGCTGTACAGCGCGGGCTCGTCAGGCAGCAACCACTCGAGGCCGAGGCTTTATACGGCCTACGCTGTCCTCGTCAGCGTCCTCACCGTTAGGTCCACCAAACCTACCTCCTGAAGCAAATTGTGAAACTCCTGAAACCCTCCGGAGGGTTTGGTGGACCCGAGTACTGCGACAATGTCCCCTAGGCAGCTGTTTCTGCTCTCCAGAGCATATACGAGCGGTGACTCTCTCGATCAATGCTATTGCTAATGCTCGATAAACATCTAAAAAAGATGGCCGCCAACAGGTTTCGAAACTTTCGCCCCCGGGCTTCGCCTTTGACGCGCGTAAATTTCGCTTCAAACTTTTGATTTTACGCGCGTCAATTTCGCTCTTGACGCGCGAATGCACACAAAGTGGTCACGCGTATAACTAGACTTTTTCGACTCCCTCTGGACGAGCTCAAACGCTGTAGAGGCGTTTACACCTGTGTTTAGTGTCGTCCACTCGTGACCCGATCGACTACACCACACCTGAACATCAGCTGTGAGCTGGCCAGAGACGGCAGAACACAGATTACTGATGCTGTGCTTCACCAGGGTCTCTGCATCTGTATGCAATTTTATTCTAAAGCTTTTTTCTCTCTCTCTCTCTCTCACACACTCACACACTCACACACACACACACACACACACACACACACACACACACACACACACACACACACACACACACACACACACACACACACACACAGGCTGGATGCATCATACAGTCGAGCAGCTGGGAGATAAAGCTAATAAGGACAGCTACGCTATCCAGTGTCTCCAGAAATCCCTGGAAGCCGATCCGAACTCTGGCCAGTCCTGGTATTTCCTCGGCAGGTCAGTCACATGACGTGGACACACACGTGAACACACACGTGACGCGAGCGTTTGCTGGTCTGCGGGGGTTTAGCAGGCGTGTGTGTTTGCTCTCTGCAGGTGCTACTCCAGTATTGGGAAGGTCCAGGACGCTTTCATCTCATACAGACAGTCCATTGATAAATCTGAGGCCAGCGCCGACACGTGGTGCTCGATCGGGTACGTATCCGCCAGAACCACTTCGGCCGCGCACGTGTACATCAGGAGACGGTGTACAAATGACTCACTCCTCGTTTCTCATGTCACTTTTTAAAGGCCAAATTGAATCTTCTGCTCTTTTCTGCACAATAACAGTTTGTAGTCGGAAGATCATGTGATTCGTGAGCGTTCTTGCGTCTGACCTGAAATGTTCAGCTGTAGCTTTGACGCGTCTGGTTGGATTATAAAGACTCTGCTGTTGCATTACATTATTGTGAATTTATTAGGCATGCACGATGTATCGGTATCGGCCGATATCGGTTTACTTTTTAAAGTGATGGATGTCGGCCCGATCAGAAAATTTGTCCGATATATTAAAGCCGATAAATAATGGATTATTTCCTTCAGCTGAGACACTTCAGACGCGACTGTTCAACATGATGGTTTCGAATTGCTTGAAATATGATTGGAATCACTTCAACAAAGGAAAATACAGTGCAGTGCAACACAAGTCTGTCATATCGGCTACATAACATTATAATGAGAACCTCATAATTGTGTGTTTGGGACGTGGCTTTTTTGTTTTGTAATCAGGCTCTCAAAAATGACATATAAATTCGGATTTAGATTTATCGGCCGATATATCAGTTTTCGGCTTTCAAGTATAAAGAATTATCGATATCAGCCAAAATGTTCGTATCGGTGCATCCCTTGAATTTATGCTTCTGTTTTCATTGTCCAACGAAAATACGCATAAACGTCATGTTTTCACTGGCCGTAATAATCTCACTTGCACGTTGTTCTGCTTTGTTGCGTATATATATGATTATTCTTGTATGTGTATCCATCTTATTCCTGCTCCCATGATGCTTTGCCTGAAATATGGGTGTAACTTCCGTTAAGCTGTAAACAATCAGTGAAAGACTCGCTCTATGAACACAATAATAGTTGTTGTTTTTTTAACTGTGTACAATATGACATTAATTCTACTCACCTTTCAACCATCGAACGTTAAATGGAAATGTAAAAGTGTAAAAGCATCAACAAGATACTTCCAACAAACCATGAATGATCCCAAAAGCTTGATCTTTCCACAGCAATAATGTATATCTGTATTATGTAATGTACGTTGCCTTAATCAAAAGTGTTCATTAACTTCAGCAATCCGTAATGCTATTTCAAAGTGATATCCGTCATTTTGACACATAATAAATTGTATTGACTACTAAGTAAGACGTGAGGATTTGAGGAGAAAAACGAGAGATTCTTCGTGCATTCCAGTGAATTATTAATGAGATATATCGTAAATTAAATCTGGAGAACAGACCACACATGTGCAGTATATGGTGTCATTGTCCATACTTCTACAGCTGAATGCAAAGGGGAAAAAGAAAATAATCCGGAGGAAAAGAATCAGCGGCTGAAAGAGCTCTTGCCGTAGATATTCTTGCCAAGTGCAGCGTTACTCTCATGATGTCTGAAAACAAAACATGAAGGAAAACTGGCGGATCAGCTTTATTTGTAGGGCAACCTTATGTGACCCTGGACCACTAAACCAGTCACATGGTTACATTTTTTGAAATTGAGACTTGGGACAATATTTGGCCGAGTTACAACTATTGAAAATCTGGAATCTGAGGGTGCAGAAAAATCGAAACATTGAGAAAATCTCCTTTAAAGTTGTTCATTCATGTCCGCGATTGTGCTGCATTCACTCACACAAATAAATGTTTTATATATTTACGGTAGAAAATTTACTAAATGTCGTCATGGAACATGATCTTAATATCCTAATGATTTTTGGCATAAAAGAAAAATCTATAATTGTGACCCATACAGTGTATTCATACTTTGCAGTCACGTGACTACCACGGATACCTGGCGGGCAACAAGCGGGTATTTTCAACATAGAGTCCTGTAGTTCCAGGTCTTTCTAGTAGCTATCAAGTCTGTTAGCGAGCTAGCTGCATAACTATGGACTAGGATTAACTCCAAGGCAGCTAAATGGTGTAAAGCAGACAAGGTTTTTACGATAATCGAGCAGTAATAATTCCTCCGTAAATAATCTAGCTCTACTGTTGGGTCATCTCTGGTTCTCATTGAAAACCATAGATATCACAAACCTCAAAACAACCTATCACACACTTCTGTTGTTAGCAAAAGACGGCAGCTGTTACTGTGCGTTCACACCGCCGCCGGCGAGAGCGTCAAAGTGCCCGGAAATCATTCATTTTCAATGAGTTTTGCCGCTCTCGCCGGCGGCGGTGTGAACGTACAGTTAGCCTAGCTTAGCCTCATAACACTAACAGCTGACTCGCCGAACCAGCTGGTGGCGTTGATTGACGAAACTACAGGGTAACTTAAAGACACGATTAATTACATGATCATACTCCCATTGTATTCAAACAAATGTTGAAATGACCTTTGATGGAGTGATGGAATGGTCACTGCACAGGCGTGTGTATACTGTGGAGGGTGCTCATCTCATCTGCAGTTAGTGCATCCAATCGCACAACAACTGTCTGGCATGTCGTTTACACCTCAAAACACCAACTTCTTTATAGTAAAACTGGCGACGTCCTGGCAAGATCCTTGATTAGTTTACTGGGTTTCGTTGCTGGAGAACGACGTTCTTGCCCGCCAGCCAGTACTTGTGACGTCACGTGCAAAGTATGAATTGTTGGCTGTTGCCACAGATAAACCCGTGCGACTCGTGGGTTTGTGGTCCGGGGTCCCATGATTCGAAATGATTCATTTTAGACTTTTTGAATGAAAGTTCCCCAAACCGGAGGTGCCACCCATAATTCAAAACTCAGGTCAGGAATAAGGTGTAAGGATGTGTTTGAGGTAATTAACCTGCTAGCGTGTGCTCGTAGCGTGCTGTATCAGCAGCAGAATCAGCCCATGGACGCGCTGCAGGCGTATATCTGCGCGGTTCAGCTGGACCACAGTCACGCCGCGGCCTGGATGGATCTGGGCACGCTCTACGAGTCCTGCAACCAGCCGCAGGACGCCATCAAGTGCTACGTCAACGCCACGCGCAGCAAAGTCTGCAGCAACACCGCGGCGCTAGCGGCGCGCATCAAGTACCTGCAGGTGAGAGCCAATCAGAGCGAGTCTGTCTGTGTGGGGATCAGTACATGTTGCATTTGTTGTGCATATGTTCAGTTAATTTGTGTCAGATTTCTTCACCTTCATTCTTCGTTTGTATGCGTGAGTCCAGTGATCATTGGAGCTAGAGATACTTTGACTGATTCAGCTGAGGCCCTCTCGAACTAGCCTGAACTAGCCTCTCTCTGCTTGAACTGTTCCGCCGCTCGTCCTCAGATGGCTGTTTACATGTCTTTTTCACGCGTTTTCGTCCTAGGCTCAGTTCTGTAACCTCCAACACAATAGTCTACAGAGTAAAAGTAAAATGCTTCCTAGTATTGAGGAAGCCTGGAGCCTCCCAATCCCAGCAGAGCTAACGTCCCGACAGGGTGTCCAGAGCACAGGCCAGCAGGTGAGACCAGATAGACACACACCCCGAGAACCGCCCCTCACACACACACACCTACATACACACACACACGGCTCATCCGGTGGAACCACGCTCCTGCTCGCCACATCATGTTCACAGTAACCATTGGAATTGCACAAATTATATGTCCATATTGTTAGTATTGTTAGTATTGTTAGTATTGTTAGTAGGGGGTGGTGTGGCGCAATGGATAAGACACATGCCTTTGGTGTGAGAGACCCGGGTTCGAATCCACTGTGAGACACCAATGTGTCCCTGAGCAAGACACTTAACCCCTAGTTGCTCCAGAGGTGTGCGACCTCTGACATATATAGCAATTGTAAGTCGCTTTGGATAAAAGCGTCAGCTAAATTAATAAATGTAAATGTAATGTAAATGTAGTATTTGGGGAATCCTTCGGTTAATTCCTACATTTCCAGAGAGTTTAACAGCGAGTCGATCGGTAGCGTGGTTTCAGTACGTGAGCTTCAGTAGTGCAGCTCTACACACACACACATCTGGGTCAGAAACGAGTTTTATGCTACAAGTGTCCATAAGGGGCTTTCCCAGCGGAGGAACCTCTTCATCATTCCTAGAGCTATCGGCGGACGTTCCCGGATGTTGGCGTGTTCGCACCGCAGGAACTCGGAGCGATTTTAGTTCTGAAACTCTTTTGGAGGAACTACTTTACTCCTCCTCCAGAGTCGCTCTAACCAGCGCTAGAGGAGCTCTCCGTGACGGTAGTGTTCGCTGATTGGCCGAATGCACGCGAAACACCAGCACCCGCCATTATTAAACAGCACACAGATTATAGCTTGTATATTTACTCCAGAAACAAACTCTACGAACATGGGAAACAGAGACAGATGAGCCTCTAAACCTTTACACTGAGGAGAACATCCAGCGTGACGACCGAGAGAAACATGATGATGTGTTTCTGCTCCGCAACACTGGACATCAAACACACGCCATACGCTGATAACTCTTCATCACTGTCTACTCTCTGTGTATAGCGGTGTCTAATGACGTATTCGACAGGACTGTTGGACAGATCGTACACTGATGAACAGGAGAAAGCAGCACAGGCTTCTCATCGCCTTCAAAATAAAAGTCCCAACAACAAGCGACACGTGCGGTGTGAACGCAACCAGGAAACGTTCCTAAGAGAACCATTAGCTCTTGGGGAACCACACTGGTGACTCGTTCCTAGGAGAACCATTAGCTCTCGGGGAACCACACTGGTGACTCGTTCCTAGGAGAACCATTAGCTCTCGGGGAACCACACTGGTGACTCGTTCCTAGGAGAACCATTAGCTCTCGGGGAACCACACTGGTGACTCGTTCCTAGGAGAACCATTAGCTCTCGGGGAACCACACTGGTGACTCGTTCCTAGGAGAACCATTAGCTCTCGGGGAACCACACTGGTGACTCGTTGCTAAGAGAACCATTAGCTCTCGGGGAACCACACTGGTGACTCATTCCTAGGAGAACCATTAACTATCGGGGAACCACACTGGTGACTCGTTCCTAGGAGAACCATTAGCTCTCGGAGAACCACACTGGTGACTCGTTCCTAGGAGAACCATTAGCTCTCGGGGAACCACACTGGTGACTCGTTGCTAAGAGAACCATTAGCTCTCGGGGAACCACACTGGTGACTCGTTCCTAAGAGAACCATCAGCTCTCGGAGAACCACACTGGTGACTCGTTCCTAGGAGAACCATTAGCTCTCGGGGAACCACACTGGTGACTCGTTCCTAGGAGAACCATTAGCTCTCGGGGAACCACACTGGTGACTCGTTCCTAGGAGAACCATTAGCTCTCGGGGAACCACACTGGTGACTCGTTCCTAGGAGAACCATTAGCTCTCGGGGAACCACACTGGTGACTCGTTCCTAAGAGAACCATTAGCTCTCGGGGAACCACACTGGTGACTCGTTCCTAGGAGAACCATTAGCTCTCGGGGAACCACACTGGTGACTCGTTCCTAGGAGAACCATTAGCTCTCGGGGAACCACACTGGTGACTCGTTCCTAAGAGAACCATCAGCTCTCGGAGAACCACACTGGTGACTCGTTCCTAGGAGAACCATTAGCTCTCGGAGAACCACACTGGTGACTCGTTCCTAGGAGAACCATTAGCTCTCGGGGAACCACACTGGTGACTCGTTCCTAAGAGAACCATTAGCTCTCGGAGAACCACACTGGTGACTCGTTCCTAGGAGAACCATTAGCTATCGGGGAACCACACTGGTGACTCGTTCCTAGGAGAACCATTAGCTCTCGGGGAACCACACCATTAGCTCTCGGAGAACCACACTGGTGACTCGTTGCTAAGAGAACCATTAGCTATCGGGGAACCACACTGGTGACTCGTTCCTAAGAGAACCATCAGCTCTCGGAGAACCACACTGGTGACTCGTTCCTAGGAGAACCATTAGCTCTCGGGGAACCACACTGGTGACTCGTTCCTAAGAGAACCATTAGCTCTCGGAGAACCACACTGGTGACTCGTTCCTAGGAGAACCATTAACTATCGGGGAACCACACTGGTGACTCGTTGCTAAGAGAACCATTAGCTCTCGGGGAACCACACTGGTGACTCGTTCCTAGGAGAACCATTAACTATCGGGGAACCACACTGGTGACTCTTTCCTAAGAGAACCATTAGCTATCGGGGGAACCACACCATTAGCTCTCGGAGAACCACACTGGTGACTCGTTGCTAAGAGAACCATTAGCTCTCGGAGAACCACACTGGTGACTCGTTGCTAAGAGAACCTTTAGCTATCGGGGAACCACACTGGTGACTCGTTCCTAGGAGAACCATTAGCTCGTTGCTAAGAGAACCATTAGCTATCGGGGAACCACACTGGTGACTCGTTGCTAAGAGAACCATTAGCTCTCGGAGAACCACACTGGTGACTCGTTGCTAAGAGAACCTTTAGCTATCGGGGAACCACACTGGTGACTCGTTCCTAGGAGAACCATTAGCTCGTTCCTAGGAGAACCATTAGCTCTCGGGGAACCACACTGGTGACTCGTTCCTAGGAGAACCATTAGCTCTCGGGGAACCACACTGGTGACTCGTTCCTAGGAGAACCATTAGCTCTCGGGGAACCACACTGGTGACTCGTTCCTAAGAGAACCATTAGCTCTCGGGGAACCACACTGGTGACTCGTTCCTAGGAGAACCATTAGCTCTCGGGGAACCACACTGGTGACTCGTTCCTAGGAGAACCATTAGCTCTCGGGGAACCACACTGGTGACTCGTTCCTAAGAGAACCATCAGCTCTCGGAGAACCACACTGGTGACTCGTTCCTAGGAGAACCATTAGCTCTCGGAGAACCACACTGGTGACTCGTTCCTAGGAGAACCATTAGCTCTCGGGGAACCACACTGGTGACTCGTTCCTAAGAGAACCATTAGCTCTCGGAGAACCACACTGGTGACTCGTTCCTAGGAGAACCATTAGCTATCGGGGAACCACACTGGTGACTCGTTCCTAGGAGAACCATTAGCTCTCGGGGAACCACACCATTAGCTCTCGGAGAACCACACTGGTGACTCGTTGCTAAGAGAACCATTAGCTATCGGGGAACCACACTGGTGACTCGTTCCTAAGAGAACCATCAGCTCTCGGAGAACCACACTGGTGACTCGTTCCTAGGAGAACCATTAGCTTTCGGAGAACCACACTGGTGACTCGTTCCTAGGAGAACCATTAGCTCTCGGGGAACCACACTGGTGACTCGTTCCTAAGAGAACCATTAGCTCTCGGAGAACCACACTGGTGACTCGTTCCTAGGAGAACCATTAACTATCGGGGAACCACACTGGTGACTCGTTGCTAAGAGAACCATTAGCTCTCGGGGAACCACACTGGTGACTCGTTCCTAGGAGAACCATTAACTATCGGGGAACCACACTGGTGACTCTTTCCTAAGAGAACCATTAGCTATCGGGGGAACCACACCATTAGCTCTCGGAGAACCACACTGGTGACTCGTTGCTAAGAGAACCATTAGCTCTCGGAGAACCACACTGGTGACTCGTTGCTAAGAGAACCTTTAGCTATCGGGGAACCACACTGGTGACTCGTTCCTAGGAGAACCATTAGCTCGTTGCTAAGAGAACCATTAGCTATCGGGGAACCACACTGGTGACTCGTTGCTAAGAGAACCTTTAGCTATCGGGGAACCACACTGGTGACTCTTTCCTAGAACCATCCGGTGCGAAAGCCCCTGTTGTGCCGTTTCTCACCCAGAGTTGTGTTTGTGATATAGTCATTAGTTCTGCAGTCGTTGTTCCTCTAGTGTTGCAGTTCCACAACAAACACTGACGCAGTCCGGCTGGAGTAGTTCATAGTTGAGTGTGTGTGTGTGTATGTGTGTGTGTGTGTGTGTGCGTGTGTTCATGACACAGTACAATGAGATGTGTTTTTCTCTCTCATTGATACTGATGCACTCGCTCATAATAAGTGTTTTATATTATTTGTTTTTTGCATCTTTTCTCTGTTGTTCTATTGTTTTGGGTGGTGGGGGGGTACAATCAGACGTCTGTAAATGTGCTTACAGTTACAGTTAGATATCAGGACCTTCAGCTCCTGTTTGTTTTATTAATTCTGTTTTTGTTTTTACATTGGAGTCGATATGGCCACTCCTAGACCATTGGTTCAGAGATGTGGCTTGAGTTATTTCCCAAAACATATGAGAATGTGACTTAGAGAAGCGTCCCTCGCTGAGGAACAGAAGATCTTCAAAATGTTGGCATATAATCTGTCATGGCTATAACATTTATTTAAAAGCTTTTTAATATTTAAAGGAGTTGAATTACAGAATTAGAGTCGACACGCGTGAAGCGAGGCCGTATCTGCAGCGCTCGGGTGTGTTGAGCTGATGCCTGATATTGAAGCGAGGCCTTATCTGCAGTTTCAGTCCAGTTATTCCAAACTGTTTCTGGTCAAAATCACTCCTAAGGCCGGTGACACACTGGATGCGTGGCGTGAGCGTCTCAGCTGCGTGGCGTGTCCGTTTTTATTTCGGCTCCCATGTTAACAGGTTAGATCTTGCACACTGCATGCCTGACGCGCGTCTCAGGCGTGGCTTGAGCCGCGCGGAAAACGCGTGCATGCTAGAAATAGAACCGACGCCTATTTTTCACGTGACACGCAAGCGTGTTGGAAGCGTTTCTAGGCAAAATAGAATAGGAAAAGATGTTTATATGTCATTTTGACACGAATACATATTAATACATGCCATTTTGATGTTTGAAAGTGTCTAGGTTTTGACATAAATGCAAATATAAATGCAATTTAAAAAAATATGATCGATTTTCAAATACTGCACCTCTCAATACAGAACGAAATATTCTGTAGCCTATTTTGCCGTCAACACTGCCGATGTTGTCTTTGCTGCTATATATTTATGTTTAACATGAAGTATAGGCCTTCCACAACTCTCTCCCCATATGTCAAATATATCACCAATGAGGCTTATCATATGTCACCAAGCAGCAGCTGCGCCGCGTCAAACACGCTTCTGGTGTGCAAAGACATGGAAAACGCCACGCAGCTGACACGCAACAGAAACGCCACGCTCACGCCACGCAGCCAGTGTGTCACCGGCCTAAGTGTTTCTGATACTGTAGAACAACAACAATATGGTTCATTAAACAGGGTTTGAAAGGATTTGTTTACCGTTTTATCTTTGTGGCGACTGAATCTATATCTGATCCAATTCTGACAAGATAAAGCTCCAGAAAGACCTTAAAGAGTTAGTTTACCCAAAGATGAAAATTAGCCCATGGTTTACTTGCCCTCAAGTCATCCTAGGTGTATATGACATTCTTCTTTCAGACGAACACAATCAGAGTTATATTAAAAAATGTCCTGGCTCTTCCAAGCTTTATAATGGCAGCGAAAGTCCATAAAAAAGCATCCATTCATGATAAAAGTGCATCTCTCCATCATCTAGGAGATGCAATGTTATGATGGATGGATGGATGTACTTTTATGATGGATAAATGCACTTTTATAATGGACAGATGCACTTATGATGGATAGATGCACTTTTATAATGGACAGATGCACTTATGATGGATAGATGCACTTTTATCATGATAGATGCACTTTTATAATGGATGGATGCACTTTTATAATGGATGGATGCACTTTTATGATGGATAGATGCACTTTTATGATGATAGATGCACTTTTATGATAGATGCACTTTTATAATGGATAGATGCACTTTGATGGATAGATGCACTTTTATCATGGATAGATGCACTTATGATGGATAGATGCACTTATCATGGATAGATGCACTTTTATCATGATAGATGCACTTTTATAATGGATGGATGCACTTTTATGATGGATAGATGCACTTTTATGATGGATAGATGCACTTTTATGATAGATGCACTTTTATAATGGATAGATGCACTTTGATGGATAGATGCACTTTTATCATGGATAGATGCACTTATGATGGATAGATGCACTTATCATGGATAGATGCACTTTTATAATGGATAGATGCACTTTGATGGATAGACGCACTTTTATCATGGATAGATGCACTTTTATAATGGATAGATGCACTTATGATGGATAGATGCACTTTTATGATGATAGATGCACTTTTATGATAGATGCACTTTTATAATGGATAGATGCACTTTGATGGATAGATGCACTTTTATCATGGATAGATGCACTTTTATCATGGATAGATGCACTTATGATGGATAGATGCACTTATCATGGATAGATGCACTTTTATAATGGATGGATGCACTTTTATGATGGATGGATGCACTTTTATGGACTTCAGTTATGGACTTTATGGACTTTTTAATATAACTCTGATTGTGTTCGTCTGAAAGAAGAATGTCATAAACACCTAGGATGACTTGAGGGAGAGTAAATTATGGGCTAATTTTCATTTTTGGGTGAACTAACTCTTCAACAATGCTGCTGGTCAAGAGGTCACACAGTATGCGAGGCTCAATCTCAAGCTGTAATCATGATTTCCTCGTTCCCTTTGAGATGCTTCTCTCTGCTGTCAGCCGGCCCACTCGCAGCTCTATTCCTCTCATGATTTCTGCCTATTGTGGAGGAATATTGATCGACGACTTTTACATGTGCTGACTGTGAGCGTTTCAGACTCTCAGATGTGCTGAGTCTCTGTGTCTCCTGACGTGTGTGTGGTCTCCCTCAGGCGTGTAAACCCGGGGCGTCGGGTTCGTCTCAGGGCTCGGGTCAGTCTCTGCCGGCCCACGTGAGTCCACTGGATCAGGCCGACGATCAGTCCAGTCCAGCCAAGAGGAAGAGAACCACCAGCCCTGCCAAGGTTTGTGCTCGACTCTTGGAAAACCTGAAAAACCCTTAAAAACAGCCATTTTTATGATGAAGTACTTGATAAGTGCTTGAATTATTGAAATGAAATAATTTCAGAATTAAAGATGCAGTCCATTTGATGTAGATATAGAGTCATGTTCCTCTCTATGGCTATGAGCTTGATATTGCTCTTATAAATATCCAAGTGGATGATACAGTTTGAATAAGGAAAGCGATATCTTTGTCATAGTATCCTTTCAGTGGTTTAAGTTTCCACAGTCAAAGCATCTGCTGCACTTTATTTGTACCATTTTGTTTTATTAGTTTATTTTTATTTATCTATTTACATTCTTTGTACAATTTAAAAGATAATAAAGAAAGATAAGTGAGATCTCTGATTGTAGTTCTTGGAAAAAAAAAGTAGTGCTTGAAAAGTCCTTGAAAGTCCTGGAATTTGACCGTGTCTGTACGAGGCCTGTAATGGTGTCTCCTCTGTTCCTCCTCAGAGCTCCTCAGAGTCTTGGACCAACAGTTCAGCACCGCCAGCGACTCCGAGCTGGTACCCGTCTCCTCAGAAGCTGCAGGTGAGTGTGTGATGTGTGTGATAAACACTGTGTGCCAGTCCAGAAGCTGCAGGTGAGTGTGTGATGAACACACAGTCCTCAGGGATGATGACCCGGGGTGATGGAACAGGAGTAGCGGCAGATCTTTTCTTTTGTGTAGGGATGCACCGATATAAACATTTTGGCTGATACCGATAATTCTTTATATTAGAAAGCTGATAACCAATATATTGGTCGATAAATTTAAATACAAATTTTTATATTATTTCTGAGAGTCTGATTACAAAAACAAAAGTCTCACCGTTAAAGGCCATGACCCAAACACACTTATAACGATGTACTCATTATAATTTTATGCATTGCACTTCACTGTGTTTTACTTTTTTGAGGTGATTCCAATCATATTTCAAGCAATTTAAAACCATCATGATGAACAGTGGGAATCTGAAGTGTTTCAGCTGAAGGAAGTAATACATTATATTTTGGCCAAATCTTCTTATTGGTCAGATAACGATAACATCAAAAATGATCATATATCGGCCGATACCGATATGGTGGCCGAAATATCGTGCATCCGTTTTGTGACCTACATCCGATTATAACGATCATCAAAAAAGAAAAAATGTAGGGCGGGACTTGGCTCTTTGCATGGGTTGTTGATTGGATGTTGAAATGTGGGCGTGGCACTCAAGTGTATGCAGATGAGCATGAGTGGAGTTTAGCTGCACTATATGACTCTTCACTGGAAGATCCAGTTACAACAATCTGATTATTAAAAGCTCAAAACATTTTTTTTAAATGAAACGTGTGGATGACATAACATGCATGTAGAAAATAAATTGGGTTCATTTACATTTCATACCAGCTTTTACTTTCTTAGGGCACGTTTACTCGACAACAATATACTAAAAAGTGTTGTGATGTTCAGACCACAACGATGTCAAAACGATCCCCGTTCTCATGTATTCTGCTGCTAGGCCAGTAGTTGGCGATGTCACTTTGTAAAGAAACACTACACGTCTACTGACTGAATGTGTAATACGCATGCGCATGGCATCACTGTTTTCACAAATTCACATTGTTGTAGTCTACACAGAGACGATACGCTATCATTAGAAAAAATACAATAAAAATAATTTCAAATATTTGGATTTTCAGGCCCCGAAACGCCTTTGTGTAAATGAACAGCCAAAAGTCATAAAGAGTTTTACCCCTTGCATGCGTGATGTTGGTCTAAACCAGGCGTGTCCAATCCTGCTCCGGCCTGGAGGCTTCCAGTGATCCTGAGGCCTGGAATGGCTGGTGCAGGTGTGTGATTAGATCTGGACTGGGAACAGGATTGGGATCCCTGGGTTTGTTGGCCTGTGAGCTGCTTCTCACTGAAGAACTTCCATGCTGTTGATTTCAGATGTGACGTCCCTGACTATTATTGATCCGTTTCAAGATGAACACTGATGACTGATGAATGTCTCTTCCTCTCAGATGCTGGAACAGTTGCGAGCCAACCGTGCGAGTCTGAAGCCTGTTCAGATGCAGATGTTGGATCAGTTGGAGGCTCAGCTGTCAGCCATGCACCAGCAACAGGTGCGTCACAACCAGCAACAGGTGCGTCACAACCAGCAACAGGTGCGTCACAACAGCGGTCAGGAAAACCTTCTGAGGAAAAACCACATGTTTCTGGAATCTGGCCCTGAAATCTTCCAGCTCATTGTTTTCTGTGGCTGAGATGTTTTCCTCTTAAAGTCCCCCTGTGGTGAAAATCCAATGTTGTTTGTGTCTATGTGGAGTTTTTAATATGCTTTAAGACAAACCATGTGTAAATTCATAAGTCGACAGCATTGCTGAGTATTTTCTCCTTAAAACTGCAGTGAACCAAAGACAGTCTCAAAAACACGCTTTGAAATCGCTGGTGTTTCTGACGTCACAAACTACCTTGTAACCAATCAGATCAACGTGTGATCGTCAACCAGTGGATCTCTGAGCTGAGTGAGTGAGTGGAGGCGGGGCTCATTTGCATATTCATAGAACTGTGCATACTAAATTAGGCAAGGGAGTCGAGTTACATTCAAGCTATTTTAAGGCATAAACTTTTTTTTAAAGGGAAAAAAATGCTTAAATATGTAATTTAGGTGAATAAAGATGAGTTTTAACGGATAAAATGATTGACTACAGGGGGACTTTAAGACTGTTGTGACTAGGGATGGGTATCGTTAAGGTTTTAATGGCATTACTACTCTTACCGATACTCCTTATCGATCCGGTACTTTAACGGTATTCTTATCGGTTCTTTTTGTTATATTAAAAAAAAGGAAAAAAAATAATCATTTAGAATAGAATTAATATTGCTTTATATTTTGAAATGTAAAATAAATATCTTCAGCAAAAGAAAAAGCAATGCTTTAACAAAACAAATAAAACATGAATGTTATGCAGAAGGGTGCAGGCTTTTGTGTTTTATATTCAGAAGACATAGGACACCAAAAACAAAGTACAAACACATGGTCAAACAAAAAAAAAAGTATACAATAAAACAAATATACAAATTATATAACCAGTGCTTTAATTTCAGTAATGTCTACTGAGTCTGACGTTACTGTTCAGGAGTAATATGGGCTAAAAAGACATCTAATAAAGTCAGATGTAAAATAACACTGCATAGTTTATCATAGATAGATTAAAGCTTATAAAAGCCAAAATTATTCATTCAAGAGCTGCGACTTCAATCGTCAGCAGGTTTATCAGAACCTCTTTAAGACCAAATGCAGATCTAATCATTATTACGTATCATATTTTCTCCCAGCTATTTACGCCCATTTAAGACATAAACTGTTTAAGTGAATCTCCCAAGACGGCCATTTTGACATTTTTGTATATATTTGATCGTTTACATGAAGCCCAAAATATACGTTGCTTGTCTCGTTGCGGTGTGTTTCGGAGCGCGCGCCGCATTTGGAACAGCGTCTATTGCGTCAATTTTGGTACTTTTAATATCAAACGCGTCCCGCAGTTTAGCAACAGTAGACTACATTTTACAACAGTCACCGATCGTGCAGATTCTGACGTTACGTTTGGGTTTTAGGGAGAAATGACAGCGCACCGCTGTGAAGGGAAGGAAGCTGCGCTGGAGAGAATGCGGCTTTAGTTTTTAATGGTTATACCTCAAATATCTTCCTTTTTATAATCATTGGAAGACAAAATCTAAAATAAAATTAGTTTGATATCAAAGATCTAAAGTGTAACCGTTTGAATGTTTAGTTCTGTCCTCATCGTCACTCATTAAGCAGGGCTGTTGTGATGTGCGCGCCGTGGCTCCGCGTGAAAGATCACTCTCTCACACACACACACACACACTCTCTCTCTTTAGCAAAAATGCATCACTGACAAATGGTTCAATATTATTATATATAGAAGTGGCTGGCGAGATTAAATTAGCAAGATAATTTCTTAATAGCAATAATAAATAGCACGTGTACTTTCTTAATTTCTCCAGTACCGACAGCAGAACCGATAACGTCCAAGCTTATCGATCCAGCGGTCTTTCATAATTCAGCACCGGGCTCGTTTAATACCGGGTTTCGGTACCCATCCCTAGTTGTGACACTTCAGCTGCTCTTCCTCCGTCAGGTCGAACTCTTCTAAGAACAGCACGGAACGGTTCCAGTAAATTTCCACTTGAGTTTGGTTACTCGGTTACACACCGCTCTGAACCCGGTGGAGTGCGTGTGGAGACTAGGGATGTGCATGAATATTTGAATTTTCGATCTGTAATTATTATTCGAAAAATAAAATGCTATACGAATTTTATTGAATTTATGAAGCCGTAAATACTTTGCGGGTCGTAAATGCAGTGAATCCCTGATAAATCCCAAGCACTAACTCGCAGTTATAATTAAATGCACTGGATGGCACTGTGGCGCGTGTTTAACAAGTTGTTTGTATTTGATCATAATGTCATCGTCTGCCTCGCGAAGTTTGGAATTACTAGTCGAAAATGAGGTTATTAAATTATCTTACAAAATGGAATTACTTTTGATCAAATTAATTAATTAATCTAGAGTTATAATATCATCACCACAATGAGAAATCACATGAAACCGTTATCTTCACCGTTATCACCGAACACTGTCTCTGAAACGCCTGTCAGCGCAGCGCGTTTTCTCACTCGAGCATAAATTGCTGGCGGCGCGCCTGCATGTGGATATTATTGTTTTTCTCAACACAAACGTGAAACAATATAAACACGATAATCATATGCTGACTCGAGTGTGTGTACGTTCTGTACGATAACTGGCGTAATCTGCTACTCTGCTTTATTAGCCGTTTTTTTCTGTTCGCGCTGCTTGAACTTAAATCCTTTTGTTCTTTATATTTTTTTGTTTACACATAAACCTACTGTTTAATGTTTTCAATTAAAAGAAAACTTAAACATATATTGTAAGCTTGTTGTGTATATTGCCTAATCGTAAGCTTCTTCAGAAATGGTGAAGGCTTTTTCGTTAAACGTCATTTAAATAAACGAATATTCGAATATTCAAATTTTATGAGCCTGAATATTCGAATGCAATATTTTTGAAAAATGCCCATCCCTAGTGAGGCATGTTTCTCTGTAGCGGAGTGATGTAGCGAAGTTAATAAAATTAAAAGAAATATTTGATCATCCTCCATAACGGTCACTATTGCATTGGTGTGCATGCATACATTGGTGCCCTTTGTTTAGTCACGAGGCATTAAACGTCGGCGAAAAGAGCACGCGATAATCGTCCCGGTGTGCACGGGCCTTTAAACTAATAGGTCTTTGTTTGACTTGCTTAATATTTGGTGTTGATTGTGCCCTTTCCCTACAGATGAGGCAGAACTCCTCGGGCCCGATCCGACCCTCTCTCCCCAACGGACCCTCGGGCGTCTCCTCACTGCCTGCTCACCCTGTTCCCCGAGGCCCGGTTCCCCGCCCGTCCTGCATTGCTCATCCGCTGGCCAACGGGCCGCTGCCTCCCAGTCCCGGTCCCGGCTCTCGCTCCGGCCCACAACCCCCTGCAGTCGGCAATAATCACACGCCGGGGAGCAGAGCGAACGGAGACGTGCCTTACCTGCACCCCAACGCACTACCTCACCACTGCAGGAGCCCAGGAGACCCGTGGAGGAGCCAGAACCTCAACGCCACTCAGGTCTGAGCACTGCGCTTCTTACTCCAACCTGAAGCCAAACCGCTTCTGTAGCATTGCAGATAAAACACGTGGACATGATCCTCCCCATTTAGACATTTATCCAAAAATATTTTAGCTTTAAAAAAACAATATGACAAACTCACTAGATTATCTGAACTATGTGCAGAAGCATTTGAAAACTGTTTTAATTGCCTAAAGCCATAATGAAATAAACTCTCGAGTGCCTTGGACTGATACATTTTTATGAGTCGCATTTTCCCTACATCCAAAAAGCACCGGGATAGGGATTTTTACACCCCGTGCAGCACTTTTTTGCACTCATTTTCTTATATGCAGAAGCAGTTTAATCATGCCAGCTCTTATCGGCATCTGGTCTGTGATACCAGCCCGTTCTCATCCCAAGGCGTCATATACTGATGCTTTTGACATTTCGTCTACATCGAACGCACATGGCACCCTTTAGCGTCAATATGAGACGCAGATAGATATGGGCCAGAAGGCGCCTCCTAGCGGTCTAACCCTAACCCTACCCCAGACCTAAACCTACCCATAACCGAACAAAGCTCTGTGCGTGTCATATTGACGCTAAAGGGTGCCATGTGCGTTCGATGTAGACGAAATGTCAAAAGCGTCAGTATATGACGCCCTAGGATGAGAATACGTTGGTGATACTGTTTTCCTCAATGTGCAACATCAACAGAACGTCTTTGTTACATATGTACTGCAAACACTGAGAATACCACGATGGGAACACCTTTGGTGTAGACGAATGTCTGAAGCCCTTATACCATCATGCCAATTTGATTGGCTAAAAGCGCTTAGCACCACCCTAAGAATGCGTCACGTATGCTTCATATTAGTGTGCTGCGCGCTATTTCTTCAGATTCCATGACGAAGGAAGCACTATTCAAGAATGGGAAGGCCGGCATCGCAGTGTCTCGTTCCCTACTCAGGGAACAAAGGTTACATACGTAACCAAGACTTTCCCTTTCATAGGTCTCTCAACACTGCGAATAACGCTATGGGACCGATTTATACCATAACGCCTTCACATACATGAGAATAGCTGGAAGACAGTGGAAAGTGTCCGCTCAAGCTGATAAGACCTGTGAGCCAGGAGCCATCCTCACATCCAGACTGTAGAACTCGATAAAAGTGTTCGGAGAGGACCATCCTGCCGCAACACAAATATCAGAAGAGCTCCTAAAAAGCCTACTGGGCTGATCGGTCGAAAGCACATAAGTGGCGGAAACCTCTACAACAGGGAGCTGTCTCATCGCCCGGTCGGGCTGGCGAATACGCTTGCGTGGTTCGTCCAAACTCCCCGATGGAGGGCCAGGCCTCTGAAGACGAGCGAAGGAATCGGGAACTACTTCCTGAGGTCGAGAGGTCTTGGCTGTCGGACCCAGGTCTATCCTTCTGCGTCATGAAGTGAACAAAACCGTGGAGGTATCCCAGGGCTCCAGTCTCTGCAAGGGGGCTCCATAGGCGATGGTTCACTTCGCTGTGCCTCATGGGGAGCGCTGCAGGGAAGACGAGCGCGAACGGACTGTGGGTGGTTGTCGCTCGCTCTCCCTAGGCCTACGTGGAATAAGCTGGCGGAAAACAACGGATTTGTTTCGCTGCTCGAAATTTCTCCACCACAACGCTCACAGACTCGCCAAATAGACCGTCCTTGGACATGAAGGCATCCAACAGGAAGGTTTTTTCTCTTTCTTTGATGTCAGTAAGAGTGAGCCAAGGGTGGCGCTCTACTGACACCATACCCGTGTGGACCTGGGCAGTGTAGCCCAAGTCAGTGGCCCGCCTGAGCTCTTTAACAGCCTTTGGAGTCAGGGGTTCGAGCCACGCTCATCTACGAGCAAGCGACTCGGGGAAGAGAGAGAGAGAGAAAGGGCGAATATTCCGTCTGCTCGCTCTCCATGCGCTCGGGCTCATAATCGTCACCCCAAGCATTCATCTCGCCTCGGCAACCGCAGAAACTGAGAGGCGGGGGGTAGACTTTGAGGCCTTCTTTCCTCAGAAAGCAGGTGAGTCTAGAGCGCAAAACTTTCAATCGCAGGCTATCCCAGTGACGACAGTCAGATAGGCCGTTAAGCGCCGCCTGGGCATGTGTAAGACCCAGACATGCACGCACGTGTCATGAGTGTTTCGTCTTGCGATGAACCTCTTACATGGGTTGATGCATTTCTTGAAACTTATAATGTCCGCTTGAGAGGAGTGGTAAAACTGCAAATAACACGATAAACACGCTTTCCTACGGGTAACAGAAAATCCGCCTCCTGAAGGAATAAAATCTGAGGAAATAGCGCGCAGCACACTAAGATGAAGTATACGTGACGTATTCTTAGGGTGGTGCTAAGCGTCATTGGCCAATCAAATTGGCGTGATGGTATCAGGGCTTCAGACATTCGTCCACACCAAAGGTGTTCCCATAGCGATATTCACAGTGTTGGGAGACCTATGAAAGGGAACTTTTAATATCAAAAACTAATTTTGAACCTGTTATCATATGACACATGAATTCTGACACCCAGCTAAACTTTCTACATCATGGGAGGATCATAAGCAAAACATTTTATTATGCATCTCATTTTTACACATTTTGTGTTGAGTGCGTTCATTCATCGAGAGCATTCACTTCCTGACTCTCAAACCCACTGAAACCAGCGTTTATACAGTTTCTCGGCTCGTTCATGCTTGTTCTTTTGACTTTCCTCCTGATTTAGGGGCTTCAGAAGGGTCCAGGTTCGCATTGGGCGGGTCCTAATGGAGACCGGACTCTCTCTTCCAGTGGTTCGGCCGACGGTGGCCCTCACAATCAGGTTGGACATTCCTCTACGACTCCCTCAGAGCCGGCTGTCAATCACCAGTCCTCCTCGTCGTCCTCCTCTTCCTCCTCTTCCTCATGGCTAACGGCTACCTCAGGTGTTCCCCACGGCACCGGCCTGACCAAAGAGAGCAACGGCTCCACTGCCACCCAGCACCACAGTCCCAGTTCCAGGTCCAGGCCCGGCTCTCCGGCACACGATCCGCAGCTCGGGGGGAAGGAGATTCCCGCCACTAACTCACGGCTAAACCACGTTCACCCCGGCTCCACGCTAACGGCTCCGGGCAGCTCCACCGCCTCCTCGCCCGCCTCCGCCCTCTCCGCATCATCACCGTCACCTGTGGAGCCCTCGGCCAGCCTTAACAAGCCCGGCTCCACCGTCACCGTTAACGGGAGTGGAGGAGGAGCGTGTTCGGAAGACTCTCGAAGCCCGGTGAAGCTGGAGCCGCTAAAGCTAGAGCCGCCGGAGCTGTGTGCTAAAGCACCTCACAGACCCACGCTCTCGTCCTCCACCGTCTCCATTTACCCCACATCCCCTGACGTCCTCAAGGCCTGCAGGTACATCCGTTTTTATCTTTAAACTAATCATAACTAGTCAGACAGACTTATAAGTCTAAAAAGAATCCGAAAAGTATATCTGATTACCCCTTGAATTACTGCTCGTTGGTCAAATTAATTCTTAAAAAGTTAGTTCACCAAAAAATGAAAATCACCCCATGATTTACTCAAGTCAATAGGTGTTTATGACATTCTTCTTTCAGACGAATTCAATCGGAGTTATATAAAAAAATGTCCTGGCTCTTCCAAGCTTTATAATGGCAGTGAAGTCCATAAAAGTGCGTCTATCCATCATAAAAGTGCGTCTGTCTATCATAAAGTGCATCTATCCAAAATATAGTGCATATTTCTGTCTGTGTATACAACAATCTCAAAGTCTGATCCGCTTTCCCGTTACGCAGGTGTAATTGAGTTTTGCAAATACTTAGTGCTGCAGATGTGCTTGTTTGAGATCAACCCCCTGGAGCCATGTGGAGCACTTTTATGATGGATAAATGCACTTTTATCATGGATAGATGCACTTTAATGATGGACAGACGCACTTTTATGATGGACAGATGCACTTTTATGATGGACGGATGCACTTTTATCATGGATAGATGCACTTTAATGATGGATAGATGCACTTTTATGATGGACAGATGCACTTTTATGATGGACAGATGCACTTTAATGATGGACAGACGCACTTTTATGATGGACAGATGCACTTTTATGATGGACAGATGCACTTTTATCATGGATAGATGCACTTTTATGATGGACAGATGCACTTTTATGATGGACAGATGCACTTTTATCATGGATAGATGCACTTTAATGATGGACAGATGCACTTTATGATGGATAGATGCTCTTTTATGATGGACAGATGCACTTTATGATGGAGAGATGCACTTTTATCATGGACAGATGCACTTTTATGATGGACAGATGCACTTTTATGATGGAAAGTCGCACTTTTATGATGGATAGATGCACTTTTATGATGGATAGATGCACTTTTATGATGGATGGATGCACTTTTATCATGGATAGATGCACTTTTATGATGGAAAGTCGCACTTTTATCATGGATAGATGCACTTTAATGATGGACAGATGCACTTTATGATGGATAGATGCTCTTTTATGATGGACAGATGCACTTTATGATGGATAGATGCACTTTTATCATGGACAGATGCACTTTTATCATGGACAGATGCACTTTTATGATGGAAAGTCGCACTTTTATGATGGATAGATGCACTTTTATGATGGATAGATGCACTTATGATGGATGGATGCACTTTTATCATGGATAGATGCACTTTTATGATGGATAGATGCACTTTATGATGGACAGATGCACTTTTATGATGGACAGATGCACTTTATGATGGATAGGCACTTTAATGATGGAAAGACGTACTTATGATGGATAGATGCACTTTAATGATGGATAATAAGGTAACAGAGATTGTTTTGGCTTTATAGCAGTTCTTTAATAAAGTTATGTTCCAGCTAAAGTTAGTTTTGATTGATTCGCTTCAGTCACAACGATTAAATTAGGGGCCGCTAGGACGACACCATTCTCTCTACACAGACTTTAAACGCGAACTTGTGATAAACGCTGATGGCGTTCACATGTGCATTAAGAATTGGTTCTATAGTTATGTGCGTTTGAATATATGTGCGCAGGTTTGGAAATCCCTTCAGACCAAGCCTAAACAAAGTACTGGTCAATTTTATTTTATCACTTCTGGGTAGGTACGTGAAACGAAATTCCCGAAAATGCTTTATCTGGAGTGGTAAAGGGATCCTCCATAGGGAGAGACTAGTTAGCACTTGAAAGTGCATCTGTCCATCATAAAAGTGCATCTATCCATCATAAGTGCGTCTTTCCATCATTAAAGGGATAGTTCACCCAAAAATGAAAATTATGTCAGTAATTACTCACCCTCATGTTGTTCCAACCCCGTAAGACATTCGTTCATCTTCGGAACACAAATTAAGATATTTTTTATTTAAATCTGAGAGTTGTCTAACTCCTCCATAGGCTTCTAAGGGACTGAAACTTGCTGGCCCAGAAAATGTATTAAAGACATCGTTAATATAGTCCAAGTGACTCCAGTGGCTCGATCTTAAGTTTATAAAGCGACGAGAATACTTTTTGTGCGCAAAAACAAACAAAAATAACGACTTTATTCCACTTTTCATTTCCTTCTCTCTGGGCCTCGGGTCTTTTCACATAGTGTTTAAGCGTAGCGCGTCTGTGTTGCACATCACCACGTAGGCTCACTATTGGCCGACGCTGGTCATGTGTGATACGTCAATAGTGAGCCTACGTGGTGATGTCATCATAAAAGTGCGACTTTCCATCATAAAAGTGCATCTGTCCATCATTAAAGTGCCTATCCATCATAAAGTGCATCTGTCCATCATAAAAGTGCATCTATCCATCATTAAAGTGCCTATCCATCATAGTGCATCTATCCATGATAAAAGTGCATCTATCCATGATAAAAGTGCATCTATCATGATAAAAGTGCAACTATCAATGATAAAAGTGCATTTATCCATGATAAAAGTGCATCTATCCATGATAAAAGTGCATCTATCCATGATAAAAGTGCATCTATCCATGATAAAAGTGCAACTATCCATCATAAAAGTGCATCTATCCATCATAAAAGTGCATCTATCCATAATAAAAGTGCATCTACCCATAAGTGCATTTGTCCATGATAAAAGTGCATCTATCCATGATAAAAGTGCATTTATCCATGATAAGTGCAACTATCCATCATAAAAGTGCATCTATCCATAATAAAAGTGCATCTATCCATAAGTGCATTTATCCATGATAAAAGTGCATCTATCCATGATAAAAGTGCATTTATCCATGATAAAAGTGCAACTATCCATCATAAGTGCATCTATCCATAATAAAAGTGCATCTATCCATGATAAAAGTGCATCTATCCATCATAAGTGCATCTATCCATCATAAAAGTGCATCTATCCATCATAAAAGTGCATCTGTCCATCATAAGTGCATCTATCCATCATAAAAGTGCATCTATCCATGATAAAAGTGCATCTATCCATCATAAGTGCATCTATCCATCATAAAAGTGCATCTATCCATCATAAAAGTGCATCTATCCATAATAAAAGTGCATCTATCCATAATAAAAGTGCATCTATCCATGATAAGTGCATCTATCCATCATAAGTGCATCTATCCATCATAAAAGTGCATCTATCCATGATAAAAGTGCATCTATCCATCATAAGTGCATCTATCCATCATAAAAGTGCATCTATCCATCATAAAGTGCATCTGTCCATCATAAAGTGCATCTATCCATAATAAAAGTGCATCTATCCATGATAAAAGTGCATCTATCCATCATAAAAGTGATGATTGTTTGAGATTACAATCTTTGAGATTGTTGTATGCACAGACAGAAATATGTTTCATGAAATATGTGTCATGAAATATGACACTATATTTTGAAGCGCTTGAATGATGTCACACATGGGCTTGCACAAAATTTGCCACCGCATTTTAACTCTGACCACAGTGAGATTCTGAGGGTGTTGACCAAACTTTCAGTTATGATTCATTTTGATTTGTTGTATTCTGCATAAATAACACTTATCTAATATTATTAATATTTTCAGGAATCTTGGTAAGAACGGTTTGTCGAGCAGCCGAATCCTGTTGAACAAATGCCCTCCTCCTCGCCTCCCTCCTCCACCTGCTCCTCCTCTGGATAAAGACAAGCTCAACCCTCCCACTCCCAGCATCTACGTGAGTTGCACACAAGCGTGAGAGTGAGTGAGCGAGTGTGAGCGTCTGTGAGTGTGAGCGTGTGCGAGTGTGAGCGTCTGTGAGCGTGAGTGAGCGTGTGCGAGTGTGAGTGAGCGTGTGTGAGTGTGAGCGTCTGTGAGCGTGTGCGAGCGTGAACATGTGTGAGCGTGAGTGAGAGAGCGAGTGTGAGCTTGAGTGAGTGAGTGTGAGCGTCTGTGTGAGCGTCTGTGTGAGCGTGAGTGAGTGTGAGCGTGAGTGAGTGAGTGTGAGCGTCTGTGTGAGCGTCTGTGTGAGCGTGAGTGAGTGTGAGCGTGAGTGAGTGAGTGTGAGCGTCTGTGTGAGCGTCTGTGTGAGCGTCTGTGTGAGCGTCTGTGTGAGCGTCTGTGTGAGCGTCTGTGTGAGTGAGTGAGTGTGAGCGTGAGTGAGAGTGAGTGAGCATGTGCGAGTGTGAGCGTCTGCGAGTGTGAGCGTGAACGTCTGAGCGTGAGCGAGTGTGTGAGCGAGTGTGAGCGTGAACGTTTGTGAGTGAGCGTGAGTGTGTGTGAGCTTGAGTGTGAGTGAGCGTGTGAGTGAGTGAGTATGAGCGTGAGTGTGAGAGTGAGTGAGCATGTGCGAGTGTGAGCGTGAACGTCTGAGCGTGAGCGTGAACATCTGTGAGCGTGAGTGAGAGAGCGTGTGTGAGCGTGAGTGAGTGAGTGTGAGCGTGAGTGAGTGAGTGTGAGCGTGAGTGAGTGAGTGTGAGCGTGAGTGAGTGAGTGTGAGCGTGAGTGAGTGAGTGTGAGCGTGAGTGAGTGAGTGTGAGCGTGAGTGAGTGAGTGTGAGCGTGAGTGAGTGAGTGTGAGCGTGAGTGAGCATGTGCGAGTGTGAGCGTGAGTGAGTGAGCGTCTGTGAGCGTGAACGTCTGTGAGTGAGCGTGAGTGAGAGCGAGTGTGAGCGTGTGAGCTTGAGTGTGAGTGAGCGTGAGCGAGTGTGTGAGTGTGAGCGTGAGTGTGTGAGCTTGAGTGTGAGTGAGCGTGAGCGAGTGTGTGAGTGTGAGCGTGAGTGAGAGTGAGCATGTGCGAGTGTGAGCGTGAACGTCTGAG
>NC_137131.1:117500-172500 GCF_949319135.1 Squalius cephalus | reverse complement strand
ATGTGGTTCCCCTTTGTGTATTTTGTATTTTGTAAGTGATAGTGTCTCATTTATTGCCCAAAGCCAAGTGTTTGTATGAGCAAGCAGTGATTTCCAACTCAGAACAAATGACTCAGTTTCTCTGAATGACTGGAGCACCATCACTTCTTCAGCTCAGTGTGATGAGTCTGTAGTGAAAGCCCGAGTTCAGCTGTGGCTCCCCCTGCAGGTGGAAACTGCAGCTGCAGGAACTCAGTAAACTGCCTGCGTTTGCTCGAGTCGTGTCCGCCGGAAACCTGCTCAGTCACGTGGGCTACAGCATTCTGGGTATGAACACGGTCCAGCTCTTCATGAAGGTCCCGGGCAGCAGAACTCCAGGTGAGAGCCGCTGTCGTTAGACATGCTCAGTCACATGATCTCTCTCTGCTCACGTCACATGATCTCTCTCTGCTCATATCACATGATCTCTCTGCTCATATCTAGGGCATCAGGAGCACAATAACTTCTGCGCCGTGAACATCAACATCGGGCCGGGCGACTGCGAGTGGTTTGCCGTGCCGGAGCCGTACTGGGGAGTGATGAGCGAGTTCTGTGAGAAGTACGTGACGTCTCAGACCTGCACAAACCTCTCGCTCCTGATCGTCTGAGAGCGACTGTAGTCAACAGGCTTCATACGCAGTTTGACATTTGATTTTAGTCATTTCCAGGTCTGGATAAGTATGGAAAATTTTGTTTCCAGACTATTGACCCTATTCAGTTTTCTAAAATGTAAAATTAAGAATTTCTAAAAATACATTTATCATACAAGCAGAGTGTTTTCATGGCAGAGGTTTAGTGATCCCTGTGCTTCCCGCACAGATAAATCAGTTTATGGGAAACACTGTTTAGTGATTGTTGAACACAATTCAAGGCACTCATTTTCATTATGCAAAGCGAGTCTCTTTTAAACTTCACTAGTCGAATGTGTGTGTCACTCAGACCAGCAACAGATAAACATCACCTAAATCAGACTTTGCTTTTTGTGTTTATTCAACACCAAACCACGATTACAGTATCAAACCGATGTGTCAGCGGTGAATATATACAGGTTATAAAGCATTTTAGGTTTCTTCTCATCATGCAACAGAAAAACCTGAGAAAATAAGAATATTTACAGATTACAGTGTATATTCTAAATGTAATGCTGAAAATGATGCTGTATGAACCATTTATGTTAAATACGGTCTGAAAAATCTACTGAGGGGTTTGGAAATTTGAGTCTGGAAAAGTATGGAATTTTGAAATGGGAAATGTGAAGGACCCTGAGTCAAAGTTAGAGATGCTTCATCCAAAAATGAAAATTGTCCTTATTTGTGTTTCGAAGACCAATGAGAATCTTATTTGGCGAGTGAATGAAGATATTCTTAATGAAATCTGAGAGAGTTCTGTCTCTCCTGTGAAAGTCTGATCACCCGAAACCCTGACGCTTCAAACGTTCATAAAGAGATGGTAAAATAAACCCACGTGACTGGAGTGGATTAATCTGAAGAGACACGATCACTTTATATGATCAACAGATTTAATTTTAGCTTTGATCATCGGTAGAAGAAAGCTAAGCTTGACTTGCTAGAGCAAACCTCATTGGTTCTTGCAGAAGCTCAAATGTGCCGCGAAACACGTGAGAATGAACCTCATCTGTGTTCGTTCGCTGATTAGTGTTTATATGTGAAGAAAAGCCTATGTTTAATCTGATCATATAAAGCGATCGTGTCTCTTCAGGAGACTTGGATTAAAACGCTTTCAGTGGAGGGACAGATGACATGAGCGGGTTTGAGATGACATGAGCGAGTAATTGATGACCATTTTTAATTGTTGGTTGAACTAAGACTTCAGATCATGTGGCGGATCTGACACCGCTTCTGCTGTCGGTCCTTGGATTGATACGCTAGTGTCTCTTCTGACGCCCTTTTGCAGGAACAACATCAACTTCCTGAAGGGCTCGTGGTGGCCGAACCTTGAGGACCTGTACGAGGCGAACGTGCCGGTGTACCGGTTCATCCAGCGGCCGGGCGATCTGGTGTGGCTGAACACGGGAACGGTGCACTGGGTCCAGGCCATCGGCTGGTGCAACAACATCTCCTGGAACGTGGGCCCTCTCTCAGGTGCGCGACCTGCTCGAGCCTCGTGTAGCGGTGCAGCGGGTGATCGTGAGGATCAGCTGACCCACGGTTCGGCACGCATGGGGTTCGCCGATTACTGCTACATTTAACCTTCATAGAGTGAACGTGTGTTAACTTGGACGTATTTTGTCTTGCCAATTCAAACAATTTTAAACGCGGGAAAGGAGCCGAAAATTGGGACTCGCACATTATCTGTGCTCTCTCAGAGCGAGACGGAGGCGTGTCAGTCAGCGCTCGAACACCGAATTGATTCCTCTTTTGCGTTTCCTTGCCCTTGAACGGACACATGCACACAAAATTATGACTAAATGCCGTCTCGGCGAGTATTCTCTCGGTTCTGTCATCAGTGAACAGCTGAGAAAGAAACCGGATGTTTGTCTGTTTATTCGGTCTTAAAGTGACAGCAGCCTAATATTCCTGCTGTTGTCTGTGTCATTAATGTTAATAAAACAACAAAATACAGCTTAAAGATTCATCTATATTTAATTTCTACAGTGAACAGTGTTATTTTACATTTAGGCTTAATTCATTTCAGTACCTCAATACTACTGTTAGACTTTGTAACTGTTATTTAGTATTCATCTCGGCTTGATCATTTGTGCATTTGTTCTTATTTTATCACTGACTGTTCACTTGTCTTTAATAATGTTTGAACTTTACCAGTTAGGCTAGTAGTTTTTGCTGTAGTACCTAGGAACTTCAAGTGAGCTTTAAGTAATAAAGGAAAAGCAAAGTCCCCCCCCCCCCACACACACACACACATATTTGTTTTCTGCTGATCCGAAAAATTATCCGAACCGTGAGTTTTGTGATCCGTTGCACCACTAGTCTCGTGTGTCCGCTGTCATGTGACTGTGTTTGTCTGCTCCCTTCAGCCTATCAGTACAAGCTGGCCGTCGAGCGCTACGAGTGGAACAAACTCCAGAGCGTCAAATCTATGGTTCCCATGGTGCATCTGTCCTGGAACATGGCGAGGAACATTAAAGTGTCCGACCTCAAGCTGTTTGAGATGATCAAGTGAGTGAAGTTTCCTCTGTCAGCGTGTTTATCTGGCCGGTAACGAGCCGTAATCAATCTCTGTGGTGAACAGGTTCTGCTTGCTGCGGACGCTCAAACAGTGCCAGGCCATTAAAGAGGCGCTGGTGGCTGCTGGGAAGGAGACGATCTGGCACAGAAGAGGCCGAGATGAACCGGCGCATTACTGCAGCATCTGTGAGGTGAGTTCTGGATCTGATGCCGAATCACCGTTCGTTCTCATTAGGGCTGTGAACGAATATTCAATCTGTAATTATTATTCGAAAAATTTAAAAAAAGATTCGAATTTTACTACGTTGCTTTGCTGGCCATAAATGCAGAGATCTGGCTGTGCACTTGTAATGACACATCAAGGATGTTAAGAAGTTAAAAGCAGGTTTAAAACTCGCCCCATTGAAGTCAACAGGGTGCAAATTTTAAAAAGAGGATAACACGGTGTAGGCAACACCGATTACTGTCGTTGTTCTCTGTACTGACAGCACTCCAAATGTACACAAAAATTAGCTCAATGTTAAAATTGACGAGTTCTCCTTTAAGGCCGTATTATTTCCGTGTTGCTGAGGGAATTTACAATATAACGCAGATGTCACGTAAAATGCGCGATTTGATCAATGGATGAATAAATCAAAACTATATCTGTACAATAAATCAAATCGCTATATGAGTGTCTATTAAAAAACCGCAAAAAACTGCTATATACTGTAAATCTATATTCTGCTTGTTCTGCGTGTCTGTGTGAATGAGCAGCGCCGCTTCGCCTAGTACACACTCAAGTGTGTGTGATGCTCACGGTGTTTAAAGCGTCTGCCGTCTCACTCACTATATGAGGACGTGAACACAGGAACATATCCAGAGCTGCTCTGAGAGAACTAAATGAGCATTTCATAATTGTATTTAAAAGAATCATCGTCAATAACACTGACTGAAACTCACAGGAGTTAAATACAACCTGTCAAAATAAAAGTTCGGTTTAGCTTAAAGAAATATATTACTATTGTACAAATAGAATGTAGCCATCTTAAAGTTACAACAACAATAATAATAAAGTTTATTTGATTTAAGAAATAATATATTTTTTTGTGTGTTTTAATTTAGTAAACCTCTGTTGTGCAGATCTGCAGACACACAAAAGTTGTTACATTTCATCTGATTGCATTTTCAATAATATATTTGTATTAAATCATAAAATCCAGACAAATTATATCAGACAACCCAGAATTTCTGTGGAAATAAAATACATTTCATAAGACTCTATCATCCTATAATTATCTTAAAAAATAATTAATAAATTAAGAATAAAAATAAGTTAAGGTTTTATTAATTCAATTGATTAGACATGTTTGTTCAAATGGGAGATGTGCAGCTTTATTTATTTTTTATTTTTATTTTCAAAAGGTAGACTCAAACTTCCATAAGTTTTTTTTTTTTTCTTCATTAAAAGTTGTTTTAATAAACCATATGTTCAACCAAAAAACCCTATCCGTTTTCATTTATTTAAGGGTCATTGTAGCTGATGATTATAATAATAATAATGATTGTTTAATACCATATACTGTGAAACCGTGATATTTTCTGAGATGATTATCATACCGTGAAAATCTCATACCGTTACACCCCTAAACCCGAGTGAGTGAGATGATAACTTAACTGATAGCAAAATAATTGAGACGTTTGCTTCCTTTAAGTTTGGTCGAATGAGACTTTAAGAACAGAAAACGCAACGTGCTGTTTGAAACTTCGCTTAAGCACACCGTTATCTGTGTCTCTGCAACGTCTGTCAGTGCAGCGTTCTCTCACTCCAGCATATTACTGCTTTTCTCAACATGAACATGTCAAACAATATAAACACGATAACCATATGCTGACTCGAGTGTAATTGGCGCTGCTTTATTAGCGTTTTTTTTTTTTTTCCGTTTGCGTTGCTTGAGCTTAAATGCTTTTGTTCTTTATATTTTTTTGTTTACACATATTGTTTAATGTTTTCAACTAAAAGAAAACCTTAAGATATAACGTAAGCTTGTTGTGTATATTGCCTAATCGTAAGATTGTTTAGAAATGGTGACAAACTTTTTTTTTTAACCTTAAACTTAAAAAATAGCGTCTTTCTCATTTAACATAATTTAAATAAATTAATATTTAAATATTCGATTTTCATGAGGCCAAATATTCGAATACAATATTTTTGAAAAATGCCCATCCCTTGTTCTCATCAGACGACGTGCTGAAATCAGCCTGTGCTGTATTGTTGCAGGTGGAGGTGTTTAACCTTCTGTTCGTGACAAGCGACAGCTACGCCCGCCGCTCCTCCGTGGTTCACTGTCAGGCCTGCGCTCGGAAGGGCAGTGGAGAGCTGGAGGGGTTTGTGGTGTTGGAGCAGCACCGGATGGACGACCTCATGCAGGTTTATGACCAGTTCTCTTTAGTAAGTCATTTTTTTTATTCCATTCTTGTTTCAGGGTGTGTCTGAAGGGTTTAGATCTGGAGCAGCTCGCCTGAAAGGTTTAGATCCGTCACCTGAAAGGTTTAGATCCGTCACCTGAAGGGTTTAGATCCATCGCCTGAAGGGTTTAGATCCGTCGCCTGAAGGGTTTAGATCCGTCGCCTGAAGGGTTTAGATCCATCACCTGAAGGGTTTAGATCCGTCACCTGAAGGGTTTAGATCCGTCACCTGAAGGGTTTAGATCCATCACCTGAAAGGTTTAGATCCGTCGCCTGAAGGGTTTAGATCCGTCACCTGAAGGGTTTAGATCCGTCACCTGAAGGGTTTAGATCCGTCACCTGAAGGGTTTAGATCCATCACCTGAAAGGTTTAGATCCGTCGCCTGAAGGGTTTAGATCCGGAGCAGCTCGCCTGAAGGGTTTAGATCCGTCGCCTGAAGGGTTTAGATCCGGAGCAGCTCGCCTGAAAGGTTTAGATCCGTCGCCTGAAGGGTTTAGATCCGGAGCAGCTCGCCTGAAGGGTTTAGATCCGTCGCCTGAAGGGTTTAGATCCGGAGCAGCTCGCCTGAAGGGTTTAGATCCGGAGCGGCTCGCCTGAAGGGTTTAGATCCGGAGCAGCTCGCCTGAAGGGTTTAGATCCGGAGCGGCTCGCCTGAAGGGTTTAGATCCGTCGCCTGAAGGGTTTAGATCCGGAGCAGCTCGCCTGAAGGGTTTAGATCCGTCGCCTGAAGGGTTTAGATCCGGAGCAGCTCACCTGAAGGGTTTAGATCCATCGCCTGAAGGGTTTAGATCCGGAGCGGCTCGCCTGAAGGGTTTAGATCCGTCGCCTGAAGGGTTTAGATCCGGAGCAGCTCGCCTGAAGGGTTTAGATCCGGAGCAGCTCGCCTGAAGGGTTTAGATCCGGAGCAGCTCGCCTGAAAGGTTTAGATCCGTCGCCTGAAGGGTTTAGATCCGGAGCAGCTCGCCTGAAGGGTTTAGATCCGGAGCAGCTCGCCTGAAGGGTTTAGATCCGGAGCAGCTCGTCTGAAGGGTTTAGATCCGTCGCCTGAAGGGTTTAGATCCGGAGCAGCTCGCCTGAAGGGTTTAGATCCGTCGCCTGAAGGGTTTAGATCCGTCGCCTGAAGGGTTTAGATCCGGAGCAGCTCACCTGAAGGGTTTAGATCCATCGCCTGAAGGGTTTAGATCCGGAGCGGCTCGCCTGAAGGGTTTAGGTCCGTCGCCTGAAGGGTTTAGATCCGGAGCAGCTCACCTGAAGGGTTTAGATCCATCGCCTGAAGGGTTTAGATCCGGAGCGGCTCGCCTGAAGGGTTTAGATCCGTCGCCTGAAGGGTTTAGATCCGGAGCAGCTCGCCTGAAGGGTTTAGATCCGGAGCGGCTCGCCTGAAGGGTTTAGATCCGTCGCCTGAAGGGTTTAGATCCGGAGCAGCTCGCCTGAAAGGTTTAGATCCATCACCTGAAGGGTTTAGATCCGGAGCGGCTCGTCTGAAGGGTTTAGATCCGTCGCCTGAAGGGTTTAGATCCGGAGCGGCTCGCCTGAAAGGTTTAGATCCATCACCTGAAGGGTTTAGATCCGGAGCGGCTCGCCTGAAGGGTTTAGATCCGTCGCCTGAAGGGTTTAGATCCGGAGCGGCTCGCCTGAAGGGTTTAGATCCGGAGCCTGAAGGGTTTAGATCCGGAGCAGCTCGCCTGAAGGGTTTAGATCCGGAGCAGCTCGCCTGAAGGGTTTAGATCCGGAGCAGCTCGCCTGAAAGGTTTAGATCCGGAGCAGCTCGCCTGAAGGGTTTAGATCCGGAGCGGCTCGCCTGAAGGGTTTAGATCCGGAGCCTGAAGGGTTTAGATCCGGAGCAGCTCGCCTGAAGGGTTTAGATCCGGAGCAGCTCGCCTGAAAGGTTTAGATCCGTCGCCTGAAGGGTTTAGATCCGGAGCGGCTCGCCTGAAAGGTTTAGATCCATCACCTGAAGGGTTTAGATCCGGAGCGGCTCGTCTGAAGGGTTTAGATCCGTCGCCTGAAGGGTTTAGATCCGGAGCGGCTCGCCTGAAAGGTTTAGATCCATCACCTGAAGGGTTTAGATCCGGAGCGGCTCGCCTGAAGGGTTTAGATCCGTCGCCTGAAGGGTTTAGATCCGGAGCGGCTCGCCTGAAAGGTTTAGATCCGTCGCCTGAAGGGTTTAGATCCGTCGCCTGAAGGGTTTAGATCCGGAGCAGCTCGCCTGAAAGGTTTAGATCCGTCACCTGAAGGGTTTAGATCCGGAGCGGCTCGCCTGAAAGGTTTAGATCCGTCGCCTGAAGGGTTTAGATCCGGAGCAGCTCGCCTGAAGGGTTTAGATCCGGAGCAGCTCGCCTGAAGGGTTTAGATCCGGAGCAGCTCGCCTGAAAGGTTTAGATCCGTCGCCTGAAGGGTTTAGATCCGGAGCGGCTCGCCTGAAGGGTTTAGATCCGGAGCAGCTCGCCTGAAAGGTTTAGATCCATCACCTGAAGGGTTTAGATCCGGAGCAGCTCGCCTGAAGGGTTTAGATCTGGAGCGGCTCGCCTGAAAGGTTTAGATCCGTCGCCTGAAGGGTTTAGATCCGGAGCAGCTCGCCTGAAGGGTTTAGATCCGGAGCAGCTCGCCTGAAAGGTTTAGATCCGTCGCCTGAAGGGTTTAGATCCGGAGCAGCTCGCCTGAAGGGTTTAGATCCGGAGCAGCTCGCCTGAAGGGTTTAGATCCATCACCTGAAGGGTTTAGATCCGGAGCGGCTTGCCTGAAAGGTTTAGATCCATCACCTGAAGGGTTTAGATCCGGAGCGGCTCGCCTGAAGGGTTTAGATCCGTCGCCTGAAGGGTTTAGATCCGGAGCGGCTCGCCTGAAAGGTTTAGATCCGTCGCCTGAAGGGTTTAGATCCGTCGCCTGAAGGGTTTAGATCCGTCGCCTGAAGGGTTTAGATCCGGAGCAGCTCGCCTGAAAGGTTTAGATCCGTCACCTGAAGGGTTTAGATCCGGAGCGGCTCGCCTGAAAGGTTTAGATCCGGAGCCTGAAGGGTTTAGATCCGGAGTGGCTGGTCTGAAAGGTTTAGATCCATCGCCTGAAGGGTTTAGATCCGGAGTGGCTCGTCTGAAAGGTTTAGATCCGGAGCGGCTTGCCTGAAGGGTTTAGATCCAGAGAGAGTGTGTGTGTATGTGAGAGTGTGTGTTACGTGAGCATTTGGAATAACACTCTTTGCTTACCTTCTGTTTTTCAGGCTCCTGCTCTTCATTCATCTTCATCTTGACATTAAGATGCTCTACATGTGGATATCACATTACAGGAACTCTATTAACGGACCGTTTCTGATATTCAGGACAGTGGTGTCGACTCTCGCGAGCACACGGGACCGTCGATTCCAGCGGCTGTGTGTGTCTATGCAACCGGTCTATAACTGCAGTGTGTGGTTATGGCCTGCGGGGGGTGGCCTATAACTGCAGTGTGTGGTTATGGCCTGCGGGGGGTGGTCTATAACTGCAGTGTGTGGTTATGGCCTGCAGGGGGTGGTCTATAACTGCAGTGTGTGGTTATGGCCTGCAGGGGGTGGTCTATAACTGCAGTGTGTGGTAATGGCCTGCAGGGGGTGGTCTATAACTGCAGTGTGTGGTTATGGCCTGCAGGGGGTGGTCTATAACTGCAGTGTGTGGTTATGGCCTACAGGGGGCGGTAGTGAGCGAACTTCCTCTCCACACCGGCTCGCCGCTGCTTCACGTGAGAAACTAATCACAAAAACTGGGGAGGAAATTATGGGAAACTTGTTTTTGTACATAGTGTCAATCACAACTGGCATCGTCACTTACAGACTACTGACTTGAGACGTTCTTTTTGTATTTTGTTAACATGCTGAAACCTGAAATCTTTTCCTTGTGTCTCAAGGGTTCGCCTTCACGAAGGAGCGCTAGCCTAGCTTTTTGTATGGTAGATATCGATTTTACGATGACTTTGGATGGCAAAATCTACAAAAAAAATTTGTAATGTGAAGAATTAGGTTTTATATATATATATATATATATATATATATATATATATATATATATATATATATATATATATATAATTTTTTACTGCTTTTATGTTTTTCCTGTCTTGTTATTTTGACACCATGTTCAATATTTTGTTTCTTAGGTAAGAAAAAGGAAAAAAAATTGGAAAAACATAACAGCCAAGTCACAAAGAAAAATGGGTTGCACATAGAGTAAGGAATAACGTTTAAATTGTCTGTGTTTTTTTTCCTTCCTCGTTTGTTTCTAATCCTGATGTACATTTACACTATTTATAAATACATATTTATTGCTTGAAGATATTTGTGGATGGAATGCTGTTATTTTTCCCAGAGTACCTGCCATTAAATTTGAAGGAGTTTGTTCATTTAAACTACTCCTGCATTTTTCTATATAGAATTAAACTGCTTAGTAAGCATTGTACAGAAACTATTAAATTGTTTTATTGTTTGAAGAATGTTTTATGAGTTATTAAACAAGTTGTCAACATTTTCATGCACTTGTATTAAGTATGTGTCGATTCGTCAAAGTCCTCGTCTTTATGAAGACATCGCATCTGTTTTAAATGTTCACACACATCAAGCCAACGGGCCGTTTCTGAGTGTTTCCGGTGCGTTCCACGCCGTCGGTTCTGTTCGGTGTTGTGTTTTTTTGGCCGATTCAGCATGTAGAATCAGTCGGTAAGAGAGAGAACTCTGATTGGCGGTTCAGTTTAGCGAATGCTTACAAAAATACAGCAAGGTTCTTAAACTCTAGCTCTAGAAAATTAAGAGCAGAGAAATGTGCATCAGGTGTACTTTGGTTTTTAATTCATTTATGAAGCCACTGCAAACTTTATCGTGACATATTACATTGTTATATTACAATGCCATCATATTCTGTGCAGGCAATTAGCTTACTTTGCTGTAAATAGAAAATCCTGACAATATCACTGCTAAATACCTTAAGTATTGTGGTATTCTGCCATGTTGCTCACTGACTCGTAACTCATAAAGAAAATCCTGAGCTTCCCACTCGTATTTACGCCATTGTGGTGGCACTCATGCACGTTCAACTCGTAAATTCAATCTTTACGGAATGACTTGAACGCACCAAAAGAACGTGATCTGCATGATTGATTTTAAAATGGTAAGCAAGCGCTGCTTTGTATGCAGTCTTCGTGTCGCTTTCCCTTTTGAATGACGAATATATCTGCTTCAGTAGTCAGTTATCTCCTCGTGTCAAGATTTTCTTTCCGCAACGCGAGGCGACAAAACTTCGGTTTTCATTTCATTCCCTCTATAACCAATAGTGTTCCTTTTGGGCAAGACCTGCTGAAAGGTTAGCAGCGATACCCGTTCGCCAGTGTTGTGTATCATTACATCTAACTTGAGTAATGTTTGTTTACTCTTGTGAGGTCAGTTACAATTGAACAGGCTTTGAAATGTCCAGAAAGGTTAAAGTTCATCAGTCTCTCATGTCATGTCTTTCACTGACAAACATTCACAAAAGGACTTGTTTACGTCACACGGCTCCGTCCAGCATGTTCCTCGTTTACCCAGATCCCCCTGTGGCTGAGAGAGTTTCCTCCGCAGACAGCAGGAGGATCCGGATCTGTTCTGGATCTGGGCCGGATGTGGGCCCGACTCTATGCCGCTGTCTGGGTCTTGTGCTTCAGGAGCCACTCAAAGGGGTCTCGACTCTGAATCAGTCTCTCTGACGTGTGTTACTGAGCACATCTCTTGTCAAGTCAAGTCACCTTCATTTATACAGCGCTATCATACTATCGGCTTTATCAGCGCTATATTAAACTATCGATTGTTTCAAAGCAGCTTTACAGTGATAATAGGAACTTAAAGTAACAGATTGTTTAGGCTTTACAGCAGCTCTAGGATAAAGTTATTGTCCAGCAAAGGTTAGTTTTGATTGATTCACTTCCGTTGCGAAGATCATTAGTTATAAACTTAGGGGCCGCTAACACGACACCGTTCTCACAGGAAAACCCTTAACGCGCTCCGGCCGCTCATCCGCACAAAACAGTGCCCGGTGTCTTGAGAACGCACTCCCAGAAATAGGTTGGAAGGTGCAAAAGCTTATCCGTTATCTCTGCGCAAACCTACGAAAACGCAGATGCGCATTGCGTGTTCAGTCCAAAGGTAAGCACGTTAGAATATATCTGTGTGCAGGCGTGTAGTTCTTCTTTACCAATCAACCCTCAATAAACTACTTGTCTGGCCTTAAAGCCACACTAAGTAGAAATTGTGTTTTTGTCAAACAGCGACCCCTAGAGTCGCTGTGGAATACTTGCACTGTCGTAAATATAGTATAGTATAACGTTTTTACATGATTGCAGCTAAATCACAAATAAATAGTCTATAGTCTAGGCCTACTGTATAATTTAATTTGTGTTGTTTTTATTGGAATGTAAACATTACAAAATGCCAGATAACATCAATAAAGTTAAATGTACGTCGCATTATTTCATAACATTGGCCGTTATGATGTCATTAGACATGATTATTGCAATTTATCATAATAGTTTGCAAATTGTGCTCGTTTACACTATTAACAACCTCTACATTAGGCTTATTTATGTCCTGATTATGTGAGATTTTGAAAACTGTTCTCATGATAATCGCAGGAATCAACGTCAACAGTGTCGTCTGATATCCCTCAGGACTACGTGATAAATACACCTCACAACAACTGAGTTCAGCTGCCAAACTAATTCGTGAGGCATATGCTATCTGATTTATCAAAACGATTCCATTTACACCTGGTCACATAAATGTATTTTTGCGAAACGGATTTAAATCCGATCTTCAATTCTCGCGCTATGCAGATTTAATGGAGTGCACGTCACCGAAAGCAACAGATATGAGCAGCATTTTATTGATCATCAGCTAAAATTTCAAAATCAACGACCGCAATAAGAGAGCAGTGAAGATCATTGGTAAGATCATTTCGTTTCTTTACTTTTAATGATGAAGATTGTGTGTTAAGCGTCTGTGACTTACTTTCACTTTGATTTGCGATAGTTTGCACGTTGGCTTATGAATAGATGCTGATCTGCGGTGATGCGTGTTCCAGTAGCGTCATCATATCTGGATATAACATATAGCCTATAACACGCTCTCACATGTTTTTTTTTTTTTTTTTTTAGCATTTTTGGGAGGAGTACAATTTACATGTGGTTTCAACAACCAGATGCATTTACACTTGTCCAGTTTCGTCTGGAATGCGTCTCAGATCTCCTCCTGAAGTGGTTTGAGGGATCGGATTCAAATCCGTCTCAAATGCGCTTCGGAGGGCATTTACACCTGGTCTTTTCATGATCGGATAGCTATCCGATCTGAGAAAACGCATGAAGTGGCCAGGTGTAAACCGGTGTAAACAACCCCCATGACAAAAACATACGCACGAAAGCCGAAAACAAACGCTGGTTGGCCTCTCACGTCCACATTTGACGAAGTGGTGGGGGAAGTTGACGTATGCCGTAAAGCAGTCGAATTTTGTAGTTCTTTTTGTGCTGTGGTTACTACCCGAACCCCGAAGTTACATAGTGCCAGTAAAAGCGATACAGACCCCGTCAGGCTATGGCAGACGTGTCATTCAACCTATTGTAAGTCGATGTACCATCACAAGGATCTTGGAAATATATTATAAAGGTTGAAAAGTTGCATAATGTCGCTTTAAATATTTATAATACTTTTTTTTTTTTTTTTTTGTCGCATCTTCATCATATCTGGATACGGCCTGGATCCGGCGGACTGTGGTAAACCTCGTATAAACAGAGAGACTAATATTAGCGTAGACGCCATTCTTCTTATGATGTAACGAGTACATCAAGATTTATGGGAAGTGTTCCCGGTTCCGGCTGACCTAATCTATGCAGCCTAACACTGAATTATAGAAGTCTATAATGTGTTATGTGTATGCTAGGTCAAAGAGATGTGTTTTTAGTCTAGCTTTGAACTGACAGAGTGTGTCTGCTTCCCGGACAATGGTAGGAAGATTGTTCCAGAGTTTTGGTGCTAAATAGGAAAAGGATCGATTTTGATATTCTAGGTATTATCAACTGGCCGGAATTTTGAGATCGCAATAGACGTGAAGGACTATAATGTGTTAAGAGCTTGCTCAAGTACTGTGGAGCTAAACCATTTAGTGCTTTGTAAGTGATCAGCAATATTAAAAAATTTATACAATGTTTAATAGGGAGCCAGTGCAGTTTTGACAGAACCGGGCTAATATGGTCATACTTCCTGGTTCTGGTAAGAACTCGAGCTGCTGCGTTTTGAACCAGCTGTAGTTTGTTTATTAAGCGTGCAGGGCAACCACCCAGTAGAGCATTACAATAATCTAGCCTTGAGGTCATGAACGCATGAACCAATTGTTCCGCATTTGTCAATGAGAGCATATGACGTAATTTAGATATATTGTTAAGATGAAAAAATGCGTTTTTACAGATACTAGACACGTGACTTTCAAATGAAAGATTGGTATCAAAGAGCACACCCATGTTCCTAACCGACGACGAAGACTTAACAGAGCAGCCATCAAGTGTTAGACAGTATTCTAGGTTATTACGTGAGGAAGTTTTTTGTCCAATAATTAGAATCTCTGTTTTTTCAGAATTTAGTAGGAAGTTGCTGGTCATCCACTTTTTTATATCATCTATGCATTCCGTTAATTTTGTGAATTGGTAAGTTTCGTCAGGCCGTGAAGAAATATAGAGCTGAGTATCATCAGCATAACAGAGAAAGCTAATTCCATGCTTCCTAATGATATCTCCTAAGGGTAGCATGTACACAGAGAGTGTGTGTGTGTGTGTGTGTGTGTGTGTGTGTGTGTGTGTGTGTGTGTGTGTGTGTGTGTGTGTGTGTGTGTGTGAGGGTAGCATGTACAGAGTGAACAGCAGCGGTCCTAGTACTGAGCCTTGTGGTACGCCATACTGAACTTGTGATCGATGAGACATCTCTTCATTTACTGCTACAAACTGATAACGGTCAGATAAGTATGATTTAAACCATGCTAGTGCAATTCCACTAATGCCAACATAATTATCGAGTCTATTTAAAAGAATATTGTGGTCGATTGTGTCAAATGCAGAACTAAGATCGAGTAACACTAATAGCAAGATACAACCACGATCGGATGATAAGAGCAAATCATTGGTGACTCTAACGAGAGCAGTCTCAGTACTATGGTACGGTCTAAATCGGTCTTAGCTCCGCAGTACTTGAGCGAGCTCTTAACGCATTATAGTCCTTCAAGTCTATTACAATCTCAAAACTCCGGCCAGTTAATAATACCTCATCAATAATCTAAATCGACTGCTGGCGGTAGATCCTTTTCCTATTTAGCACCAAAACTCTGGAACAGTCTTCCTACCATTGTCCGGGAAGCAGACACACTCTGTCAGTTCAAAGCTAGACTAAAAACACATCTCTTTGACCTAGCATACACATAACACATTATAGACTTCTATAGTTCAATGTTAGGCTGCATAGATTAGGTCAGCCGGAACCGGGAACACTTCCCATAAATCCTGATGTACTCGTTACATCATAAGAAGAATGCCGTCTATGCTAATATTAGTCTCTGTGTTTATCCGAGGTTTACCGCAGTCCGCCGTATCCAGATCTGATGAAGGACCTGCGCCTGGACACACACACACACACACACACACACACACACACACACACACACACACACACACACACACACACACACTCTCCAGATCTGATGAAGGACCAGCGTCTGCACACGTCCACGACGCATCCCTGAAGTGAAGGCCTCATCAGCCCAGTGAAGGCCTCATCAGCCCAGTGAAGGGCCTCATCCACGGGACAGCCATCGGCTCTGATCCTCAACAAACTCTTCTCCATACCGGCGTGACTCCGACTTCCAACCAAAGGGAACTGGATAAATATTCTGAATGTTCTGATCCAGTCTGACCTCTGACCTGTAATGCTGCCTGGATCATAATCACACACTGTTCGCTCGTTGGCCAGAGGAGAACTGAGCGACTGAGTCTGGGTTCTCCCGAGGTTTATTCCTCCATTCTGTCACTGATGGAGTTTCGGTTCCTTTCCACTGTTGCCTTGGCTTTTGTCTTGCTTAGTTGGGGACATTTAATATTCAACAATATTATTGATCTGCCTTACTTAGGGTGGACGATGACGCAATTTTATTCTAGGAACAAACTTTGTTGTATTATTTTCATGTTATCACTGTGAAGCTGCTTTGATGCAGTCTGTATTGTAAAAAGCGCTGTATAAATAAAGGTGACTTGACTTGACCTCCCCCTTTGCCTTTCAGACGAGGCTTATCATGTTTATAACCGTAATTACTCATTTAAAGTTTGGTTTTAGCCAGGTTTCTGTCAAACACAGCACATCTAGATTATAGTCTGTAATCATATCATTAACAATGAGTGCTTTTGAAGTAAGCGATCGAATATTCAGCAACCCGAGCGTTATCATTTGCTCATCTGTATTATATCTGTTTTTTATTTGTTGAACATCTATTACATTTTTACCCTTAGATGGGTTTGGAAGTTTTTTGTCCTAAGTCCTAATTCGGGGAACAGACGCAATCTCTATATGATGATATCTAGGTGAAAGAGGCTCTATGTCAGGGTTCCTCAAACTCGGTCCTGGAGGGCCGCTGTCCTGCACAGTTTAGCTCCAACCCTGATCAAACACACCTAGCTGTGAGTTTCTAGTGATCCTGAAGACATTGATTAGCTTGCTCAGGTGTGTTTGATCAGGGTTGGAGCTAAACTGTGCAGGACAGCGGCCCTCCAGGACCGAGTTAGAGGAACCCTGCTCTATGTGATGGGATTTATCTGACCTCGGTGACGCGAGGCCGCTAGCAGACGGTCGGTTTAGCCAGTCTGTCTGCTTCCTGACCTGAGCCCCAGATTGTCATGTTCGAGCTCTAAGACTATGTGCCATATTACTAGAGAGAAGAGCAGCACCATCCCAGGAGGGATGAATACCATCTCTCTTCAACCGGTCAGGTCTGCCCCAAAAACTCTTCCAATTGTCTATGAATTCTATATTATTTTGCAGACACCACTTAGACACTTAGTGTGTGTGTGTGTGTGTGTGTGTGAGAGTGTGTGTAGTTGACACGTGAGTTGAAAAAGAGTCAAATGAGTGTTTAACATTGCTGATGGACACTGAACAAAGACAAATATTCTCGTTTGACAAATATCTCCAAACTTTATTGAATAATTTAAAGACTGCTTGAAGTAAACGCTCCTGATCTCGACTGAACCCTCGTCAGTGTGAAGCGACTCTGAAACCCAGCAGACGATGTAGCTGTAGTCACAAACACAGATCTCTACACTGTGTGCCAGGTTCAGAAGCGCATCAGTGTGTGTGTGTGTGTGTGCGTGTGTGTTCCTCCACCGTCTTGTGTGTGTGTGTGTGTGTTCCTCCACCGTCTCGTGTGTGTGTGTGTTCCTCCACCGTCTCGTGTGTGTGTGTGTTCCTCCACCGTCTCGTGTGTGTGTGTTCCTCCACCGTCTCGTGTGTGTGTGTGTTCCTCCACCGTCTCGTGTGTGTGTGTTCCTCCACCGTCTCGTGTGTGTGTGTGCGTGTGTGTTCCTCCACCGTCTTGTGTGTGTGTGTGTGTGTTCCTCCACCGTCTCGTGTGTGTGTGTGTTCCTCCACCGTCTCGTGTGTGTGTGTGTTCCTCCACCGTCTCGTGTGTGTGTGTGTTCCTCCACCGTCTCGTGTGTGTGTGTTCCTCCACCGTCTCGTGTGTGTGTGTGCGTGTGTGTTCCTCCACCGTCTTGTGTGTGTGTGTGTTCCTCCACCGTCTTGTGTGAGTGTGTTCCTCCTCTGTGATGCTGTTTGACGGACAGGTGTCCATCAGAGACCCAGTAGCCAGATGTAGCTGCTGATGACCACAGGACCTACACTGACCACTGAGCAGAAGATGGACACGAGACTCGCTCGCCTCTGCAGAAGAGATGAGGAGAGAGAGAACACACATCATCTGTGAAGGAGACGAGCTCATGGAAGAGAGTCAGGAACAGGTCATTACTCTCAGCTGATTGTATAACAGTATATAATATATATATCGTGTATAACAGCAACTGCAGATGTGCTGGAAGAGAGTCTCAGAGACTGAACATCAGAGTTAAACAGGACAGATCCTGGATCAGGAGACTCATGCGCTCACACACACACACACCAGGTTGGAACACGTCACACACACCAGGGTGAGATACGTCACACACACCGGGGTTAGGATACGTCACACACACCACCAGGGTTTGGATACGTCACACACACACACACCAGGGTTTGGATATGTCACACACACACACCAGGGTTAGGATACGTCACACACACCAGGGTGAGATACGTCACACACACCACCAGGGTTAGGATACGTCACACACACCACCAGGGTTTGGATATGTCACACACACACACACACACACACACACCAGGGTTAGGATACGTCACACACACCACCAGGGTTTGGATATGTCACACACACCACCAGGGTTTGGATATGTCACACACACACACCAGGGTTAGGATACGTCACACACACCAGGGTGAGATACGTCACACACACCACCAGGGTGAGATACGTCACACACACCAGGGTTAGGATACGTCACACACACACCAGGGTGAGATACGTCACACATACAGTGGGGAGAACAAGTATTTTATGCACTGCCGATTTTGCAGGTTTTCCTACTTACAAAGCATTAGAGGTCTGTCATTTTTATCATAGGTACACTTCAACTGTGAGAGACGGAATCTAAAACAAAAATCCAGAAAATCACATTGTATGATTTTTAAATAATTAATTTACATTTTATTGCATGACATAAGTATTTGATCACCTACCAACCAGAATTCCGGCTCTCACAGACCTGTTAGTTTTTCTTTAAGAAGCCCTCCTGTTCTCCACTCATTACCTGTATTAACTGCACCTGTTTAAACTCGTTACCTGTATAAAAGACACCTGTCCACTAGGGGTTGCACGACTACTGATTTCTGCTAGTCGATTTCTTATCAAAACAATACTCGAGTTACTCGACTACTCGTCGTTTATGCTACTGTATATGAAAAGACATGAAATAGCTAGATCTTATCAATAAACATTTATTAATTCATAGCCTAATGCAACAATTACATAAGTAAACTCTCAAAACATTATAATTATGACATTTCATTTTTAAATTTTCATGTAACAGTCTAAAGCCAAATAAATAGCCGTTTGCCTTTCATTTCAGACGTCTGCTTCTAGGGGCCGTTCACATATCGCGTCTTTTCCGCGCTCAAGGTCGTTATTTCAAATGTAGGAGCGCGGCGAGCGCGCTCATAATGAAAGCAACGGACGTGGTGCGCTAGTTTGTCTAGGCGGGTTTTTCCTTCTCATCTCCAGAAATATATCTAGTAGTAAAGCTAATGCAAGGGCTAGAAATAAATTAATCCTTTGCTGAATGATACTTCTTCGTCGTCATCATGTAGAGCGCAGTTTGGTTGCATAGCAACGACAGACGCCACGGGAGCGCAAGCGCTTGTAGGAGACAGCGGCACGGCCGCGCGCGCTTTCCACACGTTTTTAGAAGCAATATGTGAACGGCCTCTTGCAGAGTTGGCCAAATTACAATATTTTTGTCATCCTTGATGAAATTCTTCCACACATCTGACGCGTGGTGTCTGTTGGTGACGTTCGCCATTTTTAATTAATTTATGTTTAATGGACGCTCGAGTAGTCGATTGTTTCCGACAGCGTCGACTAGTGGTTGAAGTAGTCGATCTATCGACTACTCGACTAGTCTATGCAAGCCCTACTGTCCACACACTCAATCAAACAGACTCCAACCTCTCCACAATGGCCAAGACCAGAGAGCTGTGTAAGGACATCAGGGATAAAATTGTAGACCTGCACAAGGCTGGGATGGGCTACAGGACAATAGGCAAGCAGCTTGGTGAGAAGGCAACAACTGTTGGCGCAATTATTAGAAAATGGAAGAAGTTCAAGATGACGGTCAGTCTCCCTCGGTCTGGGGCACCATGCAAGACCTCACCTCGTGGGGCATCAATGATCATGAGGAAGGTGAGGGATCAGCCCAGAACTACACGGCAGGACCTGGTCATGACCTGAAGAGAGCTGGCACCACAGTCTCAAAGAAAACCATTAGTAACACACTACGCTGTCATGAAAATCCTGTAGCGCACGCAAGGTCCCGCTGCTCAAGCCAGCGCATGTCCAGGCCCGTCTGAAGTTTGCCCATTTACATTTAGTCATTTAGCAGACGCTTTTATCCAAAGCGACTTACAAATTAGGACTAAATTAAGCGAGTCATCATGAAGAGGCAAAAACAACGCAAGAAGTGCTCAAAATACAAAGTTCGGGCATTATTCAGAGTAGCATAAGCCCGATAAGTGAAGTTTTAAAGGGAAAGAGAAAGGGGTTTTTTTTGTTTGTTTTTTTGCGGTTAAGTGCTCACGGAAGAGATGGGTTTTCAGCTGTCTTTTGAATGTTGTCAGGGATTCTGCATTCCGGATGAGGGTGGGGAGAGCGTTCCACCAGCATGGAACTGTGAATGAGAATGTTCTGGAAAGTGATTTTGTGGCTTTCTGTGATGGAACCACGAGACGTCGCTCTTTGACCGATCGTAGGCTTCTGGTAGGGATGTAGACTCGTAGGAGTGAGTGAAAGTAGGAGGGAGCTGAGCCTGTGATAGATCTGTAAGCAATCGTCAATGCCTTGAACTTGATACAAGCAGTGAGAGGTAGCCAGAGCAGAGAGATGAACAGTGGGCCCTCTTGGGCTCGTTGAAGACAAGACGAGCTGCAGCGTTCTGGATCATCTGTAGAGGTTTGGTTGCACATGATGGAAGTCCAGCCAGAAGAGCATTGCAGTAGTCTAGCCTAGAGATGACCAGGGCCTGGACGAGAAGTTGTTGCATGCTCAGTAAGGAAAGGCCTGATCTTCCTGATGTTGTGCAATGCAAACCTGCATGATCGAGCTGTCTTTGAAATGTGATCTGTGAAGGTCAGCTGGTTATCAAACGTTACTCCAATGACCAATGACCATCTGGATGATCCAGAGGAGGAATGGGAGAAGGTCATGTGGTCTGATGAGACAGAAATAGAGCTTTTTGGTCTAAACTCCACTCACCGTGTTTGGAGGAAGAAGGAGAATGAGTACAACCCCAAGAACACCATCCCAACCGTGAAGCATGGAGGTGGAAACATCATTCTTTGGGGATGCTCTTCTGCAAAGGGGACAGGACGACTGCACTGTATTGAGGGGAGAATGGGTGGGGCCATGTATCGCTAGATCTTGGCCAACAACCTCCTTCCCTCAGTAAGAGCATTGAAGATGGGTCGTGGCTGGGTCTTCCAGCATGACAACGACCCGAAACACACAGCCAGGGCAACTAAGGAGTGGCTCCATAAGAAGCATCTCAAGGTCCTGGAGTGGCCTAGCCAGTCTCCAGGCCTGAACCCAATAGAGAATCTTTGGAGGAGCTGAAGGTCCGTATTGCCCAGTGACAGCCCCGAAACCTGAAGGATCTGGAGAAGGTCTGTATGGAGGAGTGGGCCAGAATCCCTGCAGTGTGTGCAAACCTGGTCAAGAACTACAGGAAACGTATGATCTCTGTAATTGCAAACAAAGGTTTCTGTACCAAATATTAAGTTCTGCTTTTCTGATGTATCAAATACTTATGTCATGCAATAAAAAGCTAATTAATTACTTAAAAATCATACAATGTGATTTTCTGGATTTTTGTTTTAGATTCCGTCTCTCACAGTTGAAGTGTACCTATGATAAAAATTACAGACTTCTACATGCTTTGTAAGTGGGAAAACCTGCCAAATCGGCAGTGTATCAAATACTTGTTATCCCCAATGTCACACACACCACCAGGGTTAGGATACGTCACACACACCACCAGGGTTAGGATAAGTCACACACACCACCAGGGTTAGGATACGTCACACACACCACCAGGGTTAGGATAAGTCACACACACCACCAGGGTTAGGATACGTCACATACACCACCAGGGTGAGATACGACACACACACCAGGGTTAGGATACGTCACACACACTAACGTGGAACACGTCACACACACCAGCGTGGAACACGTCACACACACCACCAGGGTGAGATACGTCACACACACCACCAGGGTGAGATACGTCACACACACCACCAGGGTTAGGATACGTCACACACACCACCAGGGTTAGGATACGTCACACACACCAACAGGGTTAGGATACGTCACACACACCACCAGGGTGAGATACGTCACACACACCAGGGTTAGGATACGTCACACACACCAGGGTTAGGATACGTCACACACACCAACAGGGTTAGGATACGTCACACACACCACCAGGGTGAGATACGTCACACACACCAGGGTTAGGATACGTCACACACACCAGGGTTAGGATATGTCACACACACCAACAGGGTTAGGATACGTCACACACACCACCAGGGTGAGATACGTCACACACACCAGGGTTAGGATACGTCACACACACCACCAGGGTGAAATATGTCACACACACCAGGGTTAGGATACGTCACACACACCACCAGGGTGAAATACGTCACACACACCACCAGGGTGAGATACGTCACACACACCAGGGTTAGGATACATCACACACATACCAGGGTTAGGATACGTCACACACACCACCAGGGTTAGGATACGTCACACACACCACCAGGGTGAGGATACGTCACATACACCAGGGTTAGGATATGTCACACACACCAGGGTTAGGATACGTCACAAACACCACCAGGGTAAGGATACGTCACACACACCACCAGGGTGAGATACACTCACCTAAATGATTATTAGGAACACCTGTTCAATTTCTCATTAATTCAATTATCTAATCAACCAATCACATGGCAGTTGCTTCAATGCATTTAGGGGTGTGGTCCTGGTCAAGACAATCTCCTGAACTCCAAACTGAATGTCAGAATGGGAAAGAAAGGTGATTTAAGCATGGCATGGTTGTTGGTGCCAGACGGGCCGGTCTGAGTATTTCACAATCTGCTCAGTTACTGGGATTTTCATGCACAACCATTTCTAGGGTTTACAAAGAATGGTTTGAAAAGGGAAAAACATCCAGTATGCGGCAGTCCTGTGGGCGAAAATGCCTTGTTGATGCTAGAGGTCAGAGGAGAATGGGCCGACTGATTCAAGCTGATAGAAGAGCAAATTTGACTGAAATAACCACTCGTTACAACCGAGGTATGCAGCAAAGCATTTGTGAAGCCACAACACGCACAACCTTGAGGCGGATGGGCTACAACAGCAGAAGACCCCACCGGGTACCACTCATCTCCACTACAAATAGGAAATAGAGGCTACAATTTGCACAAGCTCACAAAAATGTTGCCTGGTCTGATGAGTCTCGATTTCTGTTGAGACATTCAGATGGTAGAGTCAGAATTTGGCGTAAACAGAATGAGAACATGGATCCATCATGCCTTGTTACCACTGTGCAGGCTGGTGGTGGTGGTGTAATGGTGTGGGGGATGTTTTCTTGGCACACTTTAGGCCCCTTAGTGCCAATTGGGCATCGTTTAAATGCCACGGCCTACCTGAGCATTGTTTCTGACCATGTCCATCCCTTTATGACCACCATGTACCCATCCTCTGATGGCTACTTCCAGCAGGATAATGCATCATGTCACAAAGCTCGAATCATTTCAAATTGGTTTCTTGAACATGACAATGAGTTCACTGTACTAAAATGGCCCCCACAGTCACCAGATCTCAACCCAATAGAGCATCTTTGGGATGTGGTGGAACGGGAGCTTCGTGCCCTGGATGTGCATCCCACAAATCTCCATCAACTGCAAGATGCTATCCTATCAATATGGGCCAACATTTCTAAAGAATGCTTTCAGCACCTTGTTGAATCAATGCCACGTAGAATTAAGGCAGTTCTGAAGGTGAAAGGGGGTCAAACACAGTATTAGTATGGTGTTCCTAATAATCCTTTAGGTGAGTGTACGTCACACACACTAGGGTTAGGATATGTCACACACACCAGGGTTAGGATAAGTCACACACACCACCAGGGTTAGGATATGTCACACACACCAGGGTTAGGATATGTCACACACACCACCAGGGTGAGATACGTCACAGACACCAGGGTTAGGATACGTCACACACACCACCAGGGTGAGATACGTCACACACACCACCAGGGTGAGATACGTCACACACACCACCAGGGTGAGATACGTCACAGACACCAGGGTTAGGATACGTCACACACACCAGGGTTAGGATACGTCACACACACCACCAGGGTTAGGATATGTCACACACACCAGGGTTAGGATACGTCACACACACCACCAGGGTTAGGATACGTCACACACACCACCAGGGTGAGATACGTCACAGACACCAGGGTTAGGATACGTCACACACACCAGTGTGGAACACGTCACACACACCACCAGGGTGAGATACGTCACACACACCAGAGTTATGATACGTCACACACACTAGTGTGGAACACGTCACGCACACCACCAGGGTGAGATACGTCACACACACTAGAGTTATGATACGTCACACACACTAGCGTGGAACACGTCACGCACACCACCAGGGTTAGGATACGTCACACACACTAACGTGGAACACGTCTCACACACCACCAGGGTTAGGATACGTCACATACACCAGGGTGGGATACATCTCACACACACACACACACACACACACACAATACAGCTGTACAGAATAGCTCTTTATTATTTCCTAACTGTTGAGTTCTCAGTGATGACGAAAGCTTGTCCTCGCTTGGTCACATGACTGACTTGTGAGGCTCTTTTTCCCACTCGCATCATCTCCTGTTTCCATGATGTCACATGACACTCCAGTTTTCCATAATTTGTCAGGAAGAGGAACGTTAGACACTCGCTGTCAATCAGAGCAGATCCTTCTCTCTCGTCTCAGTGTGTGTGTGAACTCCTGTGAGAGACAGAAAGGAAGAGTTTCAGCTCAGTGTGTGTGTGAGTGAGAACTCCTGTGAGAGACAGACAGAGTTTCAGTGTGTGTGTGTGTGTCTCACTCTCTCACTCTCTCTCTCACTCACACACACACACACACACACACACTGGTGAAGCTGCAGCCGGTGTCTGCTTAGAAGCTGTTGATGAATGTGTTTCAGCGGCTGAAACTGCTGCCGTTTCTTTGGAGTTTTCACAACTTTTGCCTGAAAAATCTAAATATTCGATGTACCTCAAACTAATGAAAGATAATTATACAAGATTTAGAGTTTAGCAGGACGTGCCGGTTCTTGTTCAGTGAGCATTATGGGATTGCTGAATGATGTTTCAGGTGTGAAGGTGAATGCAGTCGATCTGTGAGATGCTTCAGTTCCTCAGGTGAAGGTGTGTGTGTTTCTGTGATTCGTGTGTTAAACACACACTGTTCTGTCCTTCTCTCTCGTCACACACACTCTTCTGCCCTTCTCTCTCGTCACACACACTCTTCTGTCCTTCTCTCTCTCGTCACACGCACTCTTATGTTCCTCTCTCTCTCTCTCTCTCATCAGAGCCTAAACCTGTTCCTTACTGCTATCTTCAGTCTGCAAACAATTGCACAATGACATGAGACATCATTGAGATACTGAGATATTGAGACACTGAGATACTGAGACATTGAGACACTGAGATACTGAGACAGAGACATTGAGATATTGAGACGCTGAGATACTGAGACATTGAGATACTGAGATATTGAGACATTAAGACACTGAGACACTGAGATACTGAGAAATTGAGATACTGAGATATTGAGATACTGAGATATTGAGATACTGAGACACTGAGATATTGAGATACTGAGACATTGAGACACGGATATATTGAGATACTGAGACATTGAGATACTAAGACATTGAGACACTGATATATTGATACACTGAGATATTGATTAATTGAGATACTGAGACATTGAGATACATTGAGATACTGAGACATTGAGACACTGAGACATTGAGACATTAAGACACTGAGACACTGAGATACTGAGAAATTGAGATACTGAGATATTGAGATATATTGAGATACTGAGATATTGATATATTTAGACACTGATACATTGAGATACTGAAATACTGAGATATATTGAGATACTGAGATATATTGAGATACTGAGATACTGAGACATTGAGATACTGAGATATATTGAGATACTGAGATATTGAGATACTGAGATATTGAGATATTGAGATACTGAGATATTGAGATACTGAGATATATTGAGATATTTAGACACTGATACATTGAGACACTGAGATACTGAGATATATTGAGATACTGAGATATTGATATATTGAGATACTGAGATATTGAGATACTCTGAGATATATTGAAATGCTGAGATATTGAGATATTGAGATACTGAGATATATTGAGATACTGAGATATATTGAGATACTGAGATATTGAGGTATTGAGATACTGAGATATATTGAGATACTGAGATATTGATATACTGAGATATTGAGATACTCTGAGATATTGATATATAGAGATACTGAGATATATTGAGATACTGAGATATATTGAGATACTGAGATATATTGAAATGCTGAGATATTGATATATAGAGATACTGAGATATATTGAGATACTGAGATATTGATATATAGACATACTGAGATATATTGAGATACTGAGATATATTGAGATACTGAGATATATTGGAATGCTGAGATATTGATATATAGAGATACTGAGATACTGAGATATATTGAGATACTGAGATATATTGAAATGCTGAGATACTGAGATATATTGAGATACTCTGAGATATATTGAGATACTGAGATATTGAGATACTGAGATATATTGAAATGCTGAGATATTGATATATTGAGATACTGAGATATATTGAGATACTGAGATATTGAGGTATTGAGATACTGAGATATATTGAGATACTGAGATATTGAGATACTGAGATATATTGAAATGCTGAGATATTGATATATTGAGATACTGAGATATATTGAGATACTGAGATATATTGAGATACTGAGATATTGAGGTATTGAGATACTGAGATATATTGAGATACTGAGACATTGAGACACTGAGATACTGAGATATATTGACATACTGAGATATTGATATATTGAAATACTGAGATATATTGAGATACTGAGATATTGATATATTGAGATATATTGAGATACTGAGATATTGATATATTGAAATACTGAGATATATTGAGATACTGAGATATTGAGATACTGAGATATATTGAGATACTGATATATTGAGGTATTGAGATACTGAGATATATTGAAATACTGAGATATTGATATATTGAGATACTGAGATATATTGAAATACTGAGATATTGATATACTGAGATATATTGAGATATTGAGATATATTGAGATACTGAGATATTGAGATACTGAGATATTGAGATAATGAGATATTGAGATATATTGAGATACTGAGATACTGAGATATTGAGATATATTGAGATACTGAGATATTTAGATACTGAGATATATTGAGATACTGAGATATTGAGATACTGAGATATTGAGATACTGAGATATTGAGATATATTGAGATACTGAGATACTGAGATATATTGAGATACTGAGGTATTGAGGTACTGAGATATATTGAGATACTGAGATATATTGAGATACTGAGATATATTTGAGATACTGAGATACTGAGACATTGAGATACTGAGATATTGAGATACTACCTGTTTGCAAACTCCTGTTTTCCACTCACTCAGTTGCTTTTCCTGGGTTTTCTCTTCGGTCCCAGTGAGTCCGGTGTGAAATCCTGGTGTTTCTCAGGGAAGAGCATTGGAGTTTCATTCTCTCACCCTTTGAAAGCATGAAGAAGCGGGTTAAGGTTAGTGTTTGTCGGCATCCATCTTGAGTTTAATGAGTAATCTACTTCACAGGGCCGGTGCGGTCAGACCGAACCACTATCAGTCCACAAACACTCCTGTGTTCTTGTTTCATTTTCTTTGCTTCACATTATATACTTCACTACACTTTATCACATTCCTCCTTTTTTCCATCACAAAAATGTGTCACAGGACACAAGTCACATTGTACTTGTCTGGCACAATAAAACCATGATGACATTGCAAAATGTAGTACTCACGTCCCAGACCAGCGGAAACCCTCTTTATACCTCCACCTTTCCTTCGTTCCTCTCCTCCAGTTTCCCTTCATTCCTGTCCTGATCTGTTCTTCTCTCCCCTTTTTACTCCCACGCTGAAATCGAGTCACATGTTGCCAGTCTGGCCCTTTAAAGAGAGGCGGGAGCTCAGGTGGGCGGAGCCTCTGTGTTCTGACCTATTATGTCAGGGGGCGGAGCCTACAGGGTCTGACCTATCGTGTCAGGGGGCGGAGCTTACGGGGCATTTTCTCAATGGGAAGGTCAGTGACGCAATTCATGGAGACACAAAGGAATGTCATTCGCTGTGCTGGAGAAACTACTCACATATAAATGAGACGTGAATTAATATAGTATTCAAATAAAGGTTGAGTTCTAGAACAATCAAACCTTCCAACACAATCCCAATAAGCCTATCTTTCAATCTGAGTGACTAAATCAGGTTTTCAGCAATATTTATGCCCTTCACATTTTTCTAATGTAGGAAGTGTTATAACAGCCATGCAAACGCTTGAGGTTAGATATTCTGACTGACACGAGCGCTTTAATGCTTAAACATCTACAGTCAGATTCAGATCCGCCTCTTCTAGTTAAATTAGATTATATATTAATGATGGTCTTCCTCAATGATTCTGCTGTAACGTCTACACAGTCTCTGCTGTGATTTTATCCTAATGGATGCTTCAGCAAAGGGTTTTCTCCGACTGCTGCTTGGCTCCTGTACACCATGAGTCTCTGTGTGGGCGACAGCGTCTGTGTGTGTTGAGCAAAGTATATTTTCAGAGATGCACTCAAATGCATTGTGTGGACTAAAGAATGTCTAGTGTGATTATTTCAGATGGTGGGAATCAAAAGCTTTTATTGTTAGACCAGATTAGTGGTAAATACAATCATTTGAATTGCTTGTTATATCTGGATGATGATGATGATGATGATGATGATGATGATGATGATGTTTGGATTTTGAATTGCTTCACTTGAGTCAATCTATCAAAAGTGCAGCAGTTTTTTTTACAAAGCATGTGTTCTATGATTCTTCAGCCAGTGTAATTAGATATCTATACTCTTGTCTGGTCTTTTTCACTCTGATAGGGTTCTGGATGAATCTCTTGTGAGATTTACTTTAAAAAAACTGATTTACAGCTATTGAATTGTAACAGTAAGAAAACATCCCTGCCTACGAAACGCAAATGTTAAAAGCAACAATCATTTTGATCAGATGTTGCTATAGTAAAGGCACTAGATGTTACAATATTTTAGGCGTCATATGCGCGTCCACGCTCACGAGTTCTGAGGTGATTTTCTACACATCCATCAAACAATCCACGTGTTGTGACTTTGGAGATCTTCATAAAGCTGCTTTATCATACATGTCGAGCCCTTCAACGTTTTTAATAAGGAATAATGATATAGAGAATGAAATGAACATCCAGCTGCGTTACTGTCGTTTCCCTCGAACTTCTGCAAAACTGGAGAGAAACACGAGTTTAAACTCCTCGTCTGATCACACATTCATGTCTCTGATATATATATGTCATCTGGACTGATTTCTGGAGCTCTGTAGTTTCATGATCTGGGTGTGTGTCCATCACATCTCCCGCTGCACTGAATCACATTTATCTCCGTTTTCTGTTCCTGACTCTGGAAGCACAGACTTTATAAACTCTCAGGTTGAGTGAAGCAAACAGTGTCAAGACTTATATCACACACACACACACACACACACACTGATAAAGGTTCTTACCTGAGACGTCAGCACAAACTTACATCATCCCATTTATTTTTCCACATTCTTCTTCTTTATTTCACTGCCCTCTTTTTTTCATGTTTTGTTTTTCAGTTGTCGTCCTTCACTGGCATGATCTGGAGTGAGCGGCGTATTTCTCACACTGATATAAAATCACTTGTTCTCTCCCTCTCTCTCTCCCTCTCTCTCTCTCTCTCTCTCTCTCTCTCTCTCTTATTCACACAAGTGATCAATCGGCAGGCGGTGAACAGGCTTAACTCCATATACCTCTCCACCCACGTGTGTGTGTATGTGTGTGTGTGTGTGTGGACCCCTGCCTACACACTCTCTCGAGGGCTCTCAGCCCCAACACACTCACAGATAGCCTGATTCACACACTCGTGTACAGAAGCACATTTACACGACAGCCGCCCACAGGCTCTTCGTTCCTACATCTGTCTAATGCAGGACGGCCCCAGATGATTATGTTAATTAATAGAGGCATTATCTTCCACAGGCTTTTATGCATTTGTGTGATCGTTACACCGGGTCTAATCTCTGACTGTCGAGGTCCATCTCTCCTCACAGCGACAGCTTTACCAGTGTCAGATCATTGAGGTCGAATCAGATTATAATAAATGAAGTGCTTGTGTTTCAGCAGAGAAAGCGTGAAGAGCTTCAACCCGTTTCACCGCATGTTTCACCGCTCGACTGAATAAAGCAGCGCAGATTTTCTTTTCAGTCCCAGTTAGAGCTGAACTCCTGCATGGATCTTTGGCTCAGGAAACGATGCGATTCTCAGCCCTGAACTCCACATTAAGAATCGAACTGATTTCACACGTGATCTGAGCCTGTTGAAGTTAGTCTGAAAAAGCATCATCAATGTCCGTTTAGAGAGACATCAGCGTTCATTAGCATTCTGCTGCTGGTTAGCATTAAGATGGAGAGTGTGAGACATGAATGAGTGTGTGTCGCTCCACGCTTCAGACTGCAGGAGAACTAGTCGACTTAGACTCACTCTTTAATAATCATCATCAACCCTGATAAGAGGAAAGCACCTCACACACACTACAAACACACTACACACACACACACACACAAACACACACTGCAGGCAGAGCTTTCAGAAATAAAGAGAAACATTAGCAGAAAGTGTGATGGGATCTTGTCCCCCTAATCAGTCTCTCCATCTCCATCTCCATCTCCATCTCCATCTCCATCTCCATCTCCATCTCCATCTCCATCTCCATCTCCATCTCCATCTCCATCTCCATCTCCATCCGTGTGAGTGTGTGTGTGTGTGTGTGTGTGTTTGCACGCATGCGGCCTGTGAGTGTGTGTATTTGTCTGTGAGTGTGTGTTTGCATACAGCCCGTGTGTGTGCATGCATGTGTGAGAGTGTGTGTGTCTGTGTACATACAGCCTGTGTGTGTGTGTGTGTGTGCGTGCGTGAGAGTGTGTGTGTGTGTGTGTGCGTGTGTGCATACGGCCCGTGGGTGTGTGTGTGGGCGTCTGAAGGCGTATGTGATCCTGACTCACAGTTCAGTCTGCTATAGAGGCATAACAACACAATAAACACAAAGTACACAATCGCTTAAGCATCGCTCTGATTGGACCACTGAGTGACACAATTATCATGATCAAAAATATGAGCAAATAAATCTTATTTTGCATGATTATTTTAATGTTCAAATAAAAAAGGAAGATATCTTTTTATTTGTTAATATCATTTATATTTCTAGAAGAACATTTGAATATAATAATTGAATTATACTGCTATTAATGAATTAAATGCTTGATGTTTCTCCCGTTTCATGCATAACCGTGTTTTTTGCAGGTCTCACTGTGGCAGGTTTGAGTGTGTTTGAGTGAGGAATTATACAGGAGTGTGTGGGTGTTCGCTGGCATGAAGCCCGAGAGAGACTGAGAGGCGGCGACGACATCCTGCTTTATTCATCCCAACAAACTCCTGACACACACAGACCAGTGGAAACATCTTCAGGATTCATCAGTGTAGCGAGAGCTAGATCCTTCGGCCGAGGGTGATTCTGTTTCCACTGCAGTTACAGCTCAGATGTATGGGTTTGACTCGAGCTTCTGTCACATGATGACCTTGATTAGCAGAAATCTGCAAACATTACTGCAGAAACCATGACAACCGAGATTAGTGTAAATGATGAAGTGCAGCTTGGAAGGACGAATGTGTGTGTCGAGATCCATGAGCGACAGTCAGTCATGAGCTTCAGTGTTCAGTGTTCCATCACTAAGCCTTACAGAAAGCTTTAGTTCTGAATGTGAAGATGAAGGTGAGGCACAAACGAGACCTGTTGAGTTCAGAAAGAGTACAGAAGAGTAAAACACAATACCTCACACTCCTGTAACACACAAGACAACACACTCCTGTAACACACAAGACAGCACACTCCTGTAACACACAATACCTCACACTCCTGTAACACACAATACCTCACACTCCTGTAACTCACAAGACAGCACACTCCTGTATCACATAAGACAACACACTCCTGTAACACACAAGACAACACACTCCTGTAACACACAATACATCACACTCCTGTAACTCACAAGACAGCACACTCCTGTATCACATAAGACAACACACTCCTGTAACACACAAGACAACACACTCCTGTAACACACAATACATCACACTCCTGTAACACACAAGACAACACACTCCTGTAACACACAAGACAACACACTCCTGTAACACACAAGACAACACACTCCTGTAACACACAACACAGCACACTCCTGTAACACACAAGACAACACACTCCTGTAACACACAAGACAGCTCACTCCTGTAACACACAAGACAACACACTCCTGTAACACACAATACCTCACACTCCTGTAACACACAACACAGCACACTCCTGTAACACACAAGACAACACACTCCTGTAACACACAAGACAACACACTCCTGTAACACACAAGACAACACACTCCTGTAACACACAATACATCACACTCCTGTAACACACAAGACAACACACTCCTGTAACACACAAGACAACACACTCCTGTAACACACAACACAGCACACTCCTGTAACACACAAGACAGCACACTCCTGTAACACACAACACAACACAGCACACTCCTGTAACACACAAGACAACACACTCCTGTAACACACAAGACAACTCACTCCTGTAACACACAAGACAACACACTCCTGTAACACACAAGACAGCTCACTCCTGTAACACACAAGACAACACACTCATGTAACACACAAGACAGCACACTCCTGTAACACACAAGACACACTCCTGTAACACACAAGACACACTCCTGTAACACACAAGACAGCACACTCCTGTAACACACAAGACAACACACTCCTGTAACACACAATACCTCACACTCCTGTAACGCACAAGACAACACACTCCTGTAACGCACAAGATAGCACACTCCTGTAACACACAAGACAGCTCACTCCTGTAACACACAAGACAACACACTCCTGTAACACACAAGACAACTCACTCCTGTAACACACAAGACAACACACTCCTGTAACACACAAGACAGCACACTCCTGTAACACACAAGACACACTCCTGTAACACACAAGACAGCTCACTCCTGTAACTCACAAGACAGCACACTCCTGTAACACACAAGACAACACACTCCTGTAACACACAATACCTCACACTCCTGTAACGCACAAGACAACACACTCCTGTAACGCACAAGATAGCACACTCCTGTAACACACAAGACAGCTCACTCCTGTAACACACAAGACAACACACTCCTGTAACACACAAGACAACTCACTCCTGTAACACACAAGACAACACACTCCTGTAACACACAAGACAGCACACTCCTGTAACACACAAGACAGCACACTCCTGTAATGCACAAGACAACACACTCCTGTAACGCACAAGACAGCACACTCCTGTAACGCACAAGACAGCACACTCCTGTAACGCACAAGACAACACACTCCTGTAACACACAAGACAACACACTCCTGTAACACACAATACCTCACACTCCTGTAACTCACAAGACAGCACACTCCTGTAACACACAAGACAACACACTCCTGTAACACACAAGACAGCACACTCCTGTAACACACAAGACAACACACTCCTGTAACACACAATACAGCACACTCCTGTAACACACAAGACAACACACTCCTGTAACACACAATACATCACACTCCTGTAACACACAAGACAACACACTCCTGTAACACACAAGACAACACACTCCTTTAACACACAAGGCACACTCCTGTAACACACAAGACAACACACTCCTGTAACACACAAGACAACACACTCCTGTAACACACAAGGCACACTCCTGTAACACACAAGACAACACACTCCTGTAACACACAAGACAACACACTCCTGTAACACACAAGACAACACACTCCTTTAACACACAAGACAACACACTCCTGTAACACACAATACATCACACTCCTGTAACACACAAGACAACACACTCCTGTAACACACAAGACAACACACTCCTGTAACACACAACACAGCACACTCCTGTAACACACAAGACAGCACACTCCTGTAACACACAACACAACACAGCACACTCCTGTAACACACAAGACAACACACTCCTGTAACACACAAGACAACTCACTCCTGTAACACACAAGACAACACACTCCTGTAACACACAAGACAGCTCACTCCTGTAACACACAAGACAACACACTCATGTAACACACAAGACAGCACACTCCTGTAACACACAAGACACACTCCTGTAACACACAAGACAGCACACTCCTGTAACACACAAGACAGCACACTCCTGTAACACACAAGACAACACACTCCTGTAACACACAATACCTCACACTCCTGTAACGCACAAGACAACACACTCCTGTAACGCACAAGATAGCACACTCCTGTAACACACAAGACAGCTCACTCCTGTAACACACAAGACAACACACTCCTGTAACACACAAGACAACTCACTCCTGTAACACACAAGACAACACACTCCTGTAACACACAAGACAGCACACTCCTGTAACACACAAGACACACTCCTGTAACACACAAGACAGCTCACTCCTGTAACTCACAAGACAGCACACTCCTGTAACACACAAGACAACACACTCCTGTAACACACAATACCTCACACTCCTGTAACGCACAAGACAACACACTCCTGTAACGCACAAGATAGCACACTCCTGTAACACACAAGACAGCTCACTCCTGTAACACACAAGACAACACACTCCTGTAACACACAAGACAACTCACTCCTGTAACACACAAGACAACACACTCCTGTAACACACAAGACAGCACACTCCTGTAACACACAAGACACACTCCTGTAACACACAAGACAACACACTCCTGTAACACACAATACCTCACACTCCTGTAACGCACAAGACAACACACTCCTGTAACGCACAAGACATCACACTCCTGTAACACACAAGACAACACACTCCTGTAACACACAAGACAGCACACTCCTGTAATGCACAAGACAACACACTCCTGTAACACACAAGACAGCACACTCCTGTAACACACAAGACAGCACACTCCTGTAATGCACAAGACAACACACTCCTGTAACGCACAAGACAGCACACTCCTGTAACGCACAAGACAGCACACTCCTGTAACGCACAAGACAACACACTCCTGTAACACACAAGACAACACACTCCTGTAACACACAATACCTCACACTCCTGTAACTCACAAGACAGCACACTCCTGTAACACACAAGACAACACACTCCTGTAACACACAAGACAGCACACTCCTGTAACACACAAGACAACACACTCCTGTAACACACAATACAGCACACTCCTGTAACACACAAGACAACACACTCCTGTAACACACAATACATCACACTCCTGTAACACACAAGACAACACACTCCTGTAACACACAAGACAACACACTCCTTTAACACACAAGGCACACTCCTGTAACACACAAGACAACACACTCCTGTAACACACAAGACAACACACTCCTGTAACACACAAGGCACACTCCTGTAACACACAAGACAACACACTCCTGTAACACACAAGACAACACACTCCTGTAACACACAAGACAACACACTCCTTTAACACACAAGACAACACACTCCTGTAACACACAAGACAACACACTCCTGTAACACACAAGACAGCACACTCCTGTAACACACAAGACAACACACTCCTTTAACACACAAGACACACTCCTGTAACACACAATACCTCACACTCCTGTAACACACAAGACAACTCACTCCTGTAACACACAAGACAGCACACTCCTGTAACACACAATACAGCACACTCCTGTAACACACAAGACAGCACACGACAACACACTCCTGTAACGCACAAGACAGCACACTCCTGTAACGCACAAGACAGCACACGACAACACACTCCTGTAACGCACAAGACAGCACACTCCTGTAACACACAAGACAGCACACTCCTGTAACACACAATACAGCACACTCCTGTAACACACAAGACAACTCACTCCTGTAACACACAAGACAGCACACTCCTGTAACACACAATACAGCACACTCCTGTAACACACAAGACAGCACACGACAACACACTCCTGTAACGCACAAGACAGCACACTCCTGTAACGCACAAGACAGCACACGACAGCACACTCCTGTAACGCACAAGACAGCACACTCCTGTAACACACAAGACAGCACACTCCTGTAACACACAATACAGCACACTCCTGTAACACACAAGACAGCACACTCCTGTAACACACAATACAGCACACTCCTGTAACACACAAGACAACTCACTCCTGTAACACACAAGACAGCACACTCCTGTAACACACAAGACAGCACACTCCTGTAACACACAAGACAGCACACGACAACACACTCCTGTAACGCACAAGACAGCACACGACAACACACTCCTGTAACGCACAAGACAGCACACTCCTGTAACACACAAGACAGCACACTCCTGTAACACACAAGACAGCACACGACAACACACTCCTGTAACACACAAGACAGCACACGACAACACACTCCTGTAACGCACAAGACAGCACACTCCTGTAACGCACAAGACAGCACACGACAACACACTCCTGTAACACACAATACAGCTCACTCCTGTAACACACAAGACGGGGAGATGGGGAGATGGGGAGACGGGGAGATGGGGAGATGGCGACGGCGCGCATACACGGTTCATGGGGCTCCGTGCTTGCTGCGCTTTTTATTGGATTAACTAATTTCTCAACGCATTTCAAATATCGGTTGATCAAGCTTTTAACACCGAGGCAATCACCGCTGATATTTAGCAAAAAAACAAAGCATATGTGCGCGTCTAACCCTAACCCTAACAGAAACAACCCGGACACCAGAGACAGCACACAAACAAACAATGCCACCTGAGTCACTTGCTGTTCATCTGCGCTACAGCGGTATTTTTTATACTTTTTTTTACACTTTCTGCCTCTATGGTTGGATCCTTAAAACACAGACTTCAACCAGAGTCTACAAGAAATGTTCAAACACTAAGCTCTGTCCCCCCAAAAAATCATCTGTATAACTTTGGATATGGACAACTCATCATTTACCGCTCCTTTTTAATCTTTGATTCGAGGCGCACGCCATGTTATTCCAACCGCATCTTTGGGATTTATAAAGCAAATAAATCTTATGCGGTATCATACCTTTTCCTCCTGGTATTACTCGCGGGAGATGTCCAGCTCAATCCAGGCCCAGGCCGTGTGGATACATCTGTGGATACACCTGTTGACGGATCGACGGGCCTCTTTCCCCGCCAGCGAGTGGAGTTTCCTACCCTGGATGACACCGGTCCGATCGGCACCATACCACCTGGAGTGCCCGTAGGTTTCCGGTCTCTATCCACTAGCGAGGACAGAGCCTGGCACGAGGACCTGAACGAGCAGCTCCGTGAAGTCGGGAGGGACGACGGAGCGGGCAGAGGGGCCGGCCTGCGCGTTCGAAGGGTTGACGGAGGCTGGTGCAGCGATGGATAACGGACTAGGCCTGGCCAGCGCCCTGGGCCGTTCAGCTAACAGTGCTGGCTGCCGAAGAAGAACTGCTGTCCCTGCAAAAGTAAGACCACTCCAAACACATGCACTGACCAAACAGAGACAGACTTTATTCTTTCAAACTGTTAATCATGCCAAAGTGGTTTGGGATTCCATGGTAAAACCTAAAGGTATTTTGGGTGGTCATTTAAACATTCGAAGCTTATTTCCCAAGTGAGATGAGATCAGGATATTGTTGTCTGAGTCCAATATCGATTTTCTCTGTATTAGTGAAACTTGGTTACATGATAAAATTCCAACCAGCACAATTGATGTTCCGGGGTATACATGCTTTAGAAGGGACCGAACTGTGGGCAGGGGTGGGGGTGTACTGATATACATTAAGGACACATTCAATGCAAAGGAAATGTATCCAACTGTTGATATGTCTACTGAATGCCTATGTATTAATGTAATATTGTCGCAAAATATGCAATTTTATATTTTAGTGGTATATAATCCTCCCTCGGCGTGCACTGCAACGCTCTGCGAAAACTTGGATGCGCTGTTTAAGAACTTTAAGTACAAGAACGAGGTGCTTGTCTTCAGAGATTTTAATATAAATTGGCTTGACAAACACTGTAGGAAAAAACTGAAAAATCTTGCATCCAAACATGACTTTATTCAAATGATTGAAGCCCCTACACGTATCACCAGGAATACTCAAACACTAATAGATTTGATTTTCGCGAACAGAATCATAAAAACATATAATTTAGTCACTGGTTTATCTGACCATAATATGATCTAGAAAACTGACTAAGAAAAGAATGACTAGGTTTTTAAATCCAAATCAGAATTCATTTAATCTTGAAATCCCTCGTAAAAAGCTGACTGAATTTGAGAATGAGTTAAAGGGCGTTAACTGGGATGAGCTCCATCAATATGATCAAGTAAACGACTGCTATAATAAGCTTATGTCCACTATTGAGAGTAATGTTGATAAATACATTAAAAAGCGAAAAAAATCCCAGAGAAAATTTCAGCTACCATGGATGAATGATAATATTCGAAAACTGATGAAAAGGAGAGACCTTGCCTTGAAAACTTTTATCAAGACCCGAAGGGACACTGATTTGAAATTATTTAAAGGTTTGCGTAACCAAGTTGTTAAAGAACTCACAATGTCCAAATCAAATAATTATATTCAAGCTCTATTAGAGGCTAAAGGGAATGGCAAATTAATTTGGAAGCAATTGAACAGCCTACTAAATCCAAAGGGTAACGCCACCCAAAACAAATATGAACTTAAAATGGGTGAACACATCATCACTGATAGTGCACAAGTTGCTAATGAATTCAACAACTTCTTCATACAATCTGTTAACAACCTTGCATCAAGCTTTCCATGCTGGAATGATACAGGCCTAACAACAGTAGACCTGCTTGAAGATCAAGATAACTCATTCCAGCTCAGGGAGGTCGGTCAGACAGCTGTTCTGAAAGCTATACAGGACCTAAACAACACCTTTTCCAAAGATATTTTTAATTTAGATACAGTTTTTCTTAAAAAAATATAGTAGCATTCTAGTCCAGCCTCTCACCAATCTTGTTAATATTTCCATTAAATCCAGGCAATTCCCAGATGGGTGGAAAAATGCTCTAGTAATACCGATTTTTAAATAAGGAGATGACAAAATGTCTTGTAATTATAGACCTATTAGTCTTCTTCCAGTTTTTTCTAAAGTTTTAGAGAAGATTGTCTCAGAACAACTCATGCACTATCTTGAGACAAACCAGTATCTGAGTCCTCTGCAATTTGGATTCAGGCACAACCATTCCACAGAATCCACTACCTGTTTATTAACAGAGAATATCAAACAATCACTCGATAAGGGAAATGTAGTTGGTGCAGTATTTTTAGATTTAAAAAAGGCATTTGATACAGTAAATCACAACACCTTAATTTCAAAATTAGCTAAGTTCAATTTATCCAAACAGTCATTGTCCTGGTTTGCATCATATTTAAAAGGCCGTGAACAGTGTGTTGTGGTTAATAATGTGAGATCCACTTTCCTTAAAATCAATACAGGGATTCCTCAGGGCACGGTCTTGGGACCTATACTCTTCTGTCTCTATATTAATGACTTGCCAGATGTAATATGTCCAGATATAGGTCTACAGATGTATGCAGATGACACAGTGATGTATGCATCTGGTAATACCTGTATTTCTGTGGCTGACAAACTAAATGCTAACTTAGAAAAAATATCATCTTGGCTGGCCTCATCTTGTTTAACTTTAAACACCAAAAAAACAAACTCTGTCTGCTTTTCCATTAAAAAACTACCTCTAACACAACTCTTGAACGTAAAAATTAATGGGGAACTTATTGAACAAGTACCTGAAGTGAAGTATCTTGGAATAATTATAGACTATCAGTTGAATTTTAAAAGTCATATCAAGAAAATCTGTAAAATCATTAAGGCCAACTTGAGCTGTTTTATGATGATAAGAAACTGCCTGACTCTTGACTGTGCTTTTATTTTTTTAAATTCTCTGATTCTCCCACATATATCTTATGGCTTAACCACATGGTCCCAAGCTCACCAGTCATCAGTCAAAACCATAGAGTGTCTTTACAACCGAGCCTTGAAAGTTCTGGACAAGAAGGGAATAAGGTACCATCACTGCCAAATTCAAAGTAAATATAAGATTTTGAGTTTTACTAATTTTATCTCCCTGCATCTGGTTAAACTGGTCTTCAAATGTTTAAATGACGCTGCTCCACTACCGCTTTGCAAACTAATAACAAGACAGCAAAGTACCAGATCCACCACCCGATCAGCGTCTAAAGGCAATTGTAGTATTCCTTTTCGAAGAACATCATTTGCCCAGGCTGTCTTTTCAGTAAAAGGAGCAAAATTATGGAATTCTCTGCCAGACCACTTGAAATTTATCCCGACATTAGCCACCTTAAAAAACACACCAAATCGTGGTTAATTCAGGAACAATACTGTTCTCATATTTAGTCTTTACACTTTGCCCTCTCTGTATATTTTTTGTTGTTTTTTATTTTCTTACATTGTATTTCTTTTTTTTTCTTCTTGTTTTTAATATTGTTAAACTGTATTTTTTATCAAAAAGCCCTACTAGGGACAAGTGTCGGGAATTAGCTTTAGCTAAAAAACACTATGATACATACATCGGATGACTGTTAAGCTTATCTATGTTATTTGTATCTGTCCCTATCTAAATAAACTGAATAATAAAGACCGTACACTCCTGTAACACACAAGACACACTCCTGTAACACACAAGACACACTCCTGTAACACACAAGATACTCCTGTAACACACAAGACAACACACTCCTGTAACACACAAGACACTCCTGTAACACACAAGACACACTCCTGTAACACACAAGACAGCACACTCCTGTAACACACAAGATACTCCTGTAACACACAAGATACTCCTGTAACACACAAGACAGCATACTCCTGTAACGCACAAGACAGCTCACTCCTGTAACACACAAGACAGCATACTCCTGTAACGCACAAGACAACTCACTCCTGTAACACACAAGACAGCTCACTCCTGTAACACACAAGACCGCACACTCCTGTAACACACAAGACACACTCCTGTAACACACAAAACACACTCCTGTAACACACAAGATACTCCTGTAACACACAAGACAACACACTCCTGTAAAACACAAGACACTCCTGTAACACACAAGACACACTCCTGTAACACACAAGATACTCCTGTAACACACAAGATACTCCTGTAACACACAAGACAGCATACTCCTGTAACGCACAAGACAGCTCACTCCTGTAACACACAAGACAGCATACTCCTGTAACGCACAAGACACACTCCTGTAACACACAAGACAGCACACTCCTGTAACACACAAGACAGCACACTCCTGTAACACACAAGACAGCACACTCCTGTAACACACAAGACAGCACACTCCTGTAACACACAAGACAACACACTCCTGTAACACACAAGACAGCACACTCCTGTAACACACAAGACAGCACACTCCTGTAACACACAAGACAGCACACTCCTGTAACACACAAGACAACACACTCCTGTAACGCACAAGACAACTCACTCCTGTAACACACAAGACAGCACACTCCTGTAACACACAAGACAGCACACTCCTGTAACACACAAGACAACACACTCCTGTAACACACAAGACAACACACTCCTGTAACACACAAGACAGCACACTCCTGTAACACACAACACAGCACACTCCTGTAACACACAAGACAGCATACTCCTGTAACGCACAAGACAACTCACTCCTGTAACACACAAGACAGCACACTCCTGTAACACACAAGACAGCACACTCCTGTAACACACAAGACAACACACTCCTGTAACACACAAGACACACTCCTGTAACACACAAGACAGCACACTCCTGTAACACACAAGACAGCACACTCCTGTAACACACAAGACAGCACACTCATGTAACGCACAAGACAGCACACTCCTGTAACACACAAGACACACTCCTGTAACACACAAGACAACACACTCACTGAGTAATTACTGACAGAATTTTCATTTTTGGGTGAACTATCCCTTTAAAACAACACACGGCTGAACGGCTGGTTTCTCTCCACCGTTGTTTTTGTTGTGTGTTTATTATGTTATAGAGAGGGAAGCGCGAAGCACATATTAATATATTCATGTAAACGCTGCTCTCTTCAGTGGATGGTGTCGGATGTTCACTTACAGTATATCACTGCTCACGCATTTCAAACTTCTGTTAACCTCAAAGCGAAGGAGGAGAAAGATCTTTGCCGTGAGTTTATCTATGAACACTAGAATGGTGTTTCAACTCATTCCACAATTCCATCATTTCTAAAGCAAGAATTTCCTTTTCAAACGTTCATTTCTCTCTCTCTTTCTCTCAATGTGCCCTCAGGCTTAAACAGAGATATGAATCAATAAACTCTCAGATATATGCTGACATCCCATGATAAATTGATTTGTTTATTTTTACTGGCAGTAGAATGACCTTCATGAAGGGTCAGCACTTGGCACCTTGGGGGATTGCTGTATTTTTTTGTTTCATATGTTAAACAAATGGAGGTTGAGAGTGGTTAGAAGAAGAACTTTTGCCAGGAACGGTGCTGTTGCCACGGCAACAAATGGAGCGCTTGGGTAGAGAGAGCTTGAAGAGTTTTTCACTAACCCATCCAGAACGTGTGAGTGTGTGTGAGTTGAGTGAGTGTGTTAGCTCTAGTTTGGTAGTTTGTAATGTTTCTTCAGTTCTGACCTCTCAACCTCCTTTCGGTGACATTAGAGGACGTCTTCATTTGGAAAAACGTATTCAGCGTTAAATTATTTTAAAATTCTAAAAAAGTGTGTAGTTGGTGTGTCTTATAGATACATTTGTGTATGTGAGTGCTAGTGTCTGTCATGAATTAGCAGTGCAAATTGAGTATGTGTGTGTGTGCGCTAGTGTCTGTCATTAATTAGCAGCGTAAATGAGTGTGTGTGGGTAATTGCGTGTTTGGGAGCTTGACCCAGCGCTCAGGTTCACCTGTAATGCTCTGACACACACACATCTGACACACACATCTGGATTGTTTGTTTAGACTAATTGGATGGAAAATCATTCTCATTTGAGCTGATCTGGAGAGAGTAATTTGATTGATTGTTCATCATTTGTTGTTCATCGTTTAATCTCAGCGATGAGCTGGAAGCGTTTCGCTCTTTCTTGACCTTTTTGGAAACTTAAGCTGATAGTGATTTCTGTGGAAAATCTCGGTCTGTCAGTGCAGATTAAGAGTCATCATCAAGTGTTTTCACTGGCATTTCAGATGCAATAACTTCATACACACAGGACAGATATGAAATATATGATGAATATATAAAGTGATTGTGAAAAGTTTCCACAGTTTTCTTAGTGTTTGGTTCAGTCCTGTTATCTGCTCATTTGTGGCATTTTTTCTCCACTGAAAGCCTAACACTGACCTTAACCTTAACCCTAACCCTAGACTAAAGACTGTATATGTCCTGGTGTGAGAGAGAGGATTCTGTCTATCATTGTGTTTTAATACCGCCTGAAAACCCTTTTATCACAGATATTCAACTCCAGTAACTACGACCTTGAAGAAACCCTCTAATAAAGCTTCACTAGTGTGTGAATGTAAGGCTTTATCCTTCTGTCACTTCTCTTCGCTCTCTAACAAACATCCGTTCAGTAACTGGTTCATAATGAAGTCAAGTCTAAGATGTGTGTTATTGATTTCTTATTCAAATATCTAAACTGCTAAATATCTGTAAATGCTTTAGTGAAGAATGCTGAGCTATAAAAAGTCAGCAACACTATCTGTGCAGCAGTTTTATATTTTAATAACACTCATGGAGTCTCACTCACTCTAACACACATTCTGTGACTGAAGGAAGTGTGTGCTGTTGCTAGGAGCTGCACTAGTGCTTGTGTGTGTGTGTGTGTGTGTGTGTGTGTGTGTGTGTGTGCGTGCGCATGTGTGTCACGCTTCATTTTTACTTTCAGCATCCATTTTATTCATCTAATGCCATTGGCTGCATATCAAGTGATCGGCTGTCGTATGATCGACACAGATCATATGGGCTGTAAGTTTAATATATGCATATTCTGTTATCCAAATCTAAATGCAGCGATTTGAAACAGTCTGGCAATCATTCCAAATCACAGATGTCACAATTTCAAGCTACAAGATTTCATAAATTAATTCTAGAAAATCATTGTATCTGAGAGTTCATGCCCGTCTTTCTTGCATCAAGTTCATGGACTTTATTTTCAGATTGTTCAGATAAATTAGAATGTCCTCTAACATCATCCTGAAGTCTTTCCATGTTGATTGGACACGAACATGACCATTCAGGAGAATCTGCTGTGTGTGTGTGTGTGTCTGTCTGTCTGTCATTTTTAGGCTTTCACAGCTGTTTGTTCAGGCACTGTAACCAAGTTTTTAATGCAGTTTTTATCTTTGTGTTTCACATGTTTCTGATCTTCTGCATTTGTTTTAAGCTATAAAAACACACATTATGAAACGTCACACCATTAAAACTCAACAGAGAGAGCAGATGGACACCGTACAAATACAATGAATGATTTTTTAAAATTGTGAATATATTGTAGTTGTGAATGGATTTATATCATCCTACAGATTTCAGAAAAATCCCATGTGTCAGTCTGTGACGCTGTTCATGTTGTAAACACAGTCGGCGCTTCCGGCTGACATCAAAATATCTTAATTTGTGTTCCAAAGATGAACGAAGATCTCACGGGTTTGGAACGACATGAGGGTGAGAAAATAATGACACAATTTTCATTTTTTGTGTGTGAACAAATGCTTTTAAGAAACGGCTTGTAATAATAGATGTTCTATCGTGAAGTTTCCTTGATCTCTCAAACCTTCAGTTTCATGGGTAAGAGATGTGAAATTATCAAATGCATTCTTTTTTGTGGTCATGAACAGTTCTGAAAAAAATAGCTCTTCACAGTTGAAGATACCAGAGCTTGTGAATCAGACTATCAGAAATCGACTTTTAATTCTGTGAAATATAAGTTTCTTCTAAATGAGTCCCCTCGAGAAAAAAGCTTGGTCAATTTAATAAAAATGTGTTAAAGCAACACAATTAATCACATTAATAACATTGTCACAACTTCATTATGTTCAATCCACTTGAAGTGGAAATTAACAATACTTTGTGTTTTCCATCATCAGGAAACGGTGATTTTGCCCGTGAAATGAGACGTTAGTGTTTTCTGTGGCGGACGGAGTTTCTGCTGCTCATCGACTGATAAAACTGAGGAAAAGAGTCACGTCACATCGAGGACGAGAACAGGGACGCGTGCCGTCATCATCTCACACTGAACACGTGTTGCTGCAGGTCAGTGACTATGATCATTTATTTATCATCTTCAACATCATTCAAAACTAACAAAGTTAAGGGAGTTTTAGCTTGTAGTGAAAATACAATTAAAACCATGTGTATTACAGATATTTGGCTTGAGATGCTGTTTTAAAAGATGGAAACAAATCAAAATGCTTTGAATTAGTTTTTTTTTATTCCAATTACTGTCATGGACATATTATCTAACTCTTAAATAAAATAAAATAAAAAACAACGAATGAATAAATCACTGACCATCAAGTGCGTTTACCAGGTTAGTCATCATAGTCATCTAAATCATCATAAAAAACAAGGTTTTGTATATTTGAGACCAGCATGAGCTGCTTACAAAATATAACATCCATGCACACAAAGGGAATGACAGTTCTTCAAATTCATATACTGTATTTAGATTTCCTTTCATATACAAATCTACTATGAACAGAACGTAGAACTACACAGTCTGCGATGATGCTTGTAAACCCACGAACTGGTCATAAAGTCTTCATGTACCTCAAAGAACATGGTACCAAAAGTAACGCATGGAACTAAAATCCACTAGAACAAATAAGAATCGAGTGAAAAGTACAAATATTCTAAATAAAGAAAAACTGTACAAAGCAGGAATGACAGGAATGGAATTAATAGCTAAAAAATAAAAAATAACCAGCAACTGAACTAAAAAAAACTAGTAAGATGAACGGACTCAATCCTTTTGGAGATTAAACTCTTGAGAGAGACAGAGTGAAGCTCTGGAAGGCAAATAAAATCAACATTTCACATGCATAATATTGTACCAATCCCGCCTCATGCTCGGGGGTTTCCAACATTATCAGTTGCAATGGTTTGTTTGGAGAGCGGAAGAGGTTACGAACACAAGCTGATCTGATACACGGTATTCTCTAGACTGGATCTTTTTCCATGTAAATCCAATGGAATGAGTTTGAGCACAGAGGCAAACTCATTTAACACACACTGGTCTTGTAATCTGTGTCGAACATCTCACTTTACAAGACTGTAGAAAAAAGTGCAACACAAGATGCAAACTCATGCTTTGGTCAGAAATTCTGTTCTCCAGTTTAGTAGCTTTTTCCTGTAATGCACATGCAGGTCATGAACCAGTGAAACCCAACGCCTGGTTTCGGCTGCGTGACGTCGAGCCGCTGGTAAAGCAACGATTCTGAAGCGTCTCTCACAGCAGCGCTAGTTCAGAAGACGAGAGTCAGCGCTAGTTCAGAAGACGAGAGTCAGCGCTAGTTCAGAAGACAAGAGAGTCAGCGCTAGTACAGAAGACAAGAGAGTCAGCGCTAGTTCAGAAGACAAGAGAGTCCAGCGCTAGTTCAGAAGACAAGAGAGTCAGCGCTAGTTCAGAAGACAAGAGAGTCAGCGCTAGTTCAGAAGACGAGAGAGTCAGCGCTAGTTCAAAAGACGAGAGTCAGCGCTAGTTCAGAAGACGAGAGTCAGCGCTAGTTCAGAAGACGAGAGTCAGCGCTAGTTCAGAAGACAAGAGAGTCAGCGCTAGTTCAGAAGACAAGAGAGTCAGCGCTAGTACAGAAGACAAGAGAGTCTTTGCTAGTTCAGAAGACAAGAGTCAGCGCTAGTTCAGAAGACAAGAGAGTCTTTGCTAGTTCAGAAGACAAGAGAGTCAGCGCTAGTACAGAAGACGAGAGTCAGCGCTAGTTCAGAAGACCAGAGAGTCTTTGCTAGTTCAGAAGACAAGAGTCAGCGCTAGTTCAGAAGACAAGAGAGTCTTTGCTAGTTCAGAAGACAAGAGAGTCAGCGCTAGTTCAGAAGACAAGAGAGTCAGCGCTAGTACAGAAGACAAGAGAGTCTTTGCTAGTTCAGAAGACAAGAGTCAGCGCTAGTTCAGAAGACAAGAGAGTCTTTGCTAGTTCAGAAGACAAGAGAGTCAGCGCTAGTACAGAAGACCAGAGAGTCAGCGCTAGTTCAGAAGACAAGAGAGTCTTTGCTAGTTCAGAAGACAAGAGAGTCAGCGCTAGTACAGAAGACAAGAGAGTCTTTGCTAGTTCAGAAGACAAGAGAGTCCAGCGCTAGTACAGAAGACGAGAGTCAGCGCTAGTTCAGAAGACGAGAGAGTCTTCGCTAGTTCAGAAGACAAGAGAGTCCAGCGCTAGTTCAGAAGACAAGAGAGTCTTTGCTAGTTCAGAAGACAAGAGAGTCTTCGCTAGTTCAGAAGACAAGAGAGTCTTCGCTAGTTCAGAAGACGAGAGAGTCAGCGCTAGTACAGAAGACGAGAGTCAGCGCTAGTTCAGAAGACGAGAGAGTCTTCGCTAGTTCAGAAGACAAGAGAGTCCAGCGCTAGTTCAGAAGACAAGAGAGTCTTTGCTAGTTCAGAAGACAAGAGAGTCTTCGCTAGTTCAGAAGACAAGAGAGTCTTCGCTAGTTCAGAAGACAAGAGTCTTTGCTAGTTCAGAAGACAAGAGAGTCTTTGCTAGTTCAGAAGACAAGAGAGTCCAGCGCTAGTACAGAAGACAAGAGAGTCTTCGCTAGTTCAGAAGACAAGAGAGTCAGCGCTAGTTCAGAAGACGAGAGTCAGCGCTAGTTCAGAAGACAAGAGAGTCTTCGCTAGTTCAGAAGACAAGAGAGTCCAGCGCTAGTACAGAAGACGAGAGTCAGCGCTAGTTCAGAAGACAAGAGAGTCTTCGCTAGTTCAGAAGACAAGAGAGTCCAGCGCTAGTTCAGAAGACAAGAGAGTCTTCGCTAGTTCAGAAGACAAGAGTCTTTGCTAGTTCAGAAGACAAGAGAGTCTTCGCTAGTTCAGAAGACAAGAGTCTTTGCTAGTTCAGAAGACAAGAGAGTCCAGCGCTAGTTCAGAAGACAAGAGAGTCTTCGCTAGTTCAGAAGACAAGAGTCTTTGCTAGTTCAGAAGACAAGAGAGTCTTCGCTAGTTCAGAAGACGAGAGTCAGCGCTAGTTCAGAAGACGAGAGTCAGCGCTAGTTCAGAAGACAAGAGAGTCTTCGCTAGTTCAGAAGACGAGAGTCAGCGCTAGTTCAGAAGACAAGAGAGTCTTCGCTAGTTCAGAAGACAAGAGTCTTTGCTAGTTCAGAAGACAAGAGAGTCTTCGCTAGTTCAGAAGACAAGAGAGTCTTCGCTAGTTCAGAAGACAAGAGATTTATCGCTAGACGACTGAAGCGTGAACCGCTGTCCAAGTAAACATGCTGAAAAGTGTTCTCTTCTCCAAACAGGCAAACCCACTGGAACTGTGGGTAATGTGTTCGTGACTTCACTGACTTAAGGCAAACTTCCTCAGAATTAATTTGTATCTCCACGCGGTCGCAAAGGCACTCGCTCTCAGAGAAGCTTCAGTAAAATGGCGCAGATGAGTCACGCTGAAACGCTGTAGAGCTTGTGACGCTCGCTAGTGTCTCGCTCAACACCAGCGGGTTCCAGAGCCTGTGGTTCATCGGACCCTCGTTTTCCCTCCTCCTGTCAGAATGATCTGCTGGCTGATTCAAATGGCCCTCGACATCTGTGACATCTCAAGCCAATAAGACAGAAATCTTCAAAAACAAACATTCTCAAGTGACGAGCTTGAAGGCGTTGCATTGGGGCCGCAGTGCTAGCGGGCTACAGCGCTAACAGGGTGAGTTAGCCATTGTGCCCTGACTCTCTCAGCAAGAGACCCAGAAGAGCTCGAGGTCAAACTCTCGTCTACATCGGCAGCTCCTCTTCCATGGGCTCGTCCTCCGCTCTGAGCAGAAACACAACACATGGTGTGAGAGGAAGAAAGAAGATGAGATGAAGAGTAAAGGAGGGGAAACACTTGTACCTTTTCTCCATGACCGCCACAGACAGAGAAGCCATCGCCGTCACTGTCTCGTTCTCTTCAGAGTCGCCTCTCTGAGCCTCTAGCAGAGACAGACCGACTCCTGACGCCGAGCGCTGGACACACCTCCAGTACTGCCCTACACACACACACACACACACACACACATCAACCGTACGGGTCGTTCCAGCGTTCAGCTCTACTGACCGCAGGTGTGGCGTCAGCGATGGTTAAAAGGGTTAGTTCATTTTTAGCGATGCGTTCGTGTAAGAAAAATATTCATATTTAAAACTTTATCGACTAAAATAACTATCTTCTGGCAGACGGCCGTACGCAAGTCGACTTACGCCGCAAGAGTAACGCTTGACGATGTCTGACGTAGATGTAGGAGTAGCGTGAGCTTTGAGCCTCTCGCGGTTCAAACAAACAGCGCTGGGCAACAAACTCAAGCTCCTCCCACATTTCTCTTTAAAAATTCTCATTCTAGACTCTCGTGACTGGTGTTTTGCTCGATCCTCTGCGTTTCGTCATTACGTCATGCGTCGGGTCAAGTGTTACTCTGTCACAGTAAATCGATGCGTACATTCGTCTGTCGGAAGCTAGTTATTTTAGTCGATAAAGTTTTAAATATGAATATTTTTTATTGAACGAACGCATTGCTTCACTTCAGAAGGCCTTTATTAACCCCCACAGAGGGGTTAATCGTGGATAGATGCACTTTTATCATGGATAGATGGACTTTTATGATGGATAGATGGACTTTTATGATGGATAGATGGACTTTTATCATGGATGGATGCACTTTTATCATGGATAGATGCACTTTTATCATGGATAGATGCACTTTTATCATGGATAGTTGCACTTGTATGATGGATAATTGCACTTTTATGATGGATAAATGGACTTTTATCATGGATGGATGCACTTTTATCATGGATAGATGCACTTTTATCATGGATAGTTGCACTTTTATCATGGATAATTGCACTTTTATGATGGATAAATGGACTTTTATCATGGATAGATGCACATTTATCATGGATAGATGCACTTTTATCATGGATAGTTGCACTTGTATGATGGATAATTGCACTTTTATGATGGATAAATGGACTTTTATCATGGATGGATGCACTTTTATCATGGATAGATGCACTTTTATCATGGATAGATGCACTTTTATCATGGATAATTGCACTTTTATGATGGATAAATTGACTTTTATCATGGATGGATGCACTTTTATCATGGATAGATGCACTTTTATCATGGATAGATGCACTTTTATCATGGATAATTGCACTTTTATGATGGATAGATGGACTTTTATCATGGATGGATGCACTTTTATCATGGATAGTTGCACTTGTATGATGGATAATTGCACTTTTATGATGGATAGATGCACTTTTATGATGGATAGATGCACTTTTATCATGGATAGATGCACTTTTATCATGGATAGTTGCACTTGTATGATGGATAATTGCACTTTTATGATGGATAGATGCACTTTTATGATGGATAGATGCACTTTTATCATGGATAGTTGCACTTGTATGATGGATAATTGCACTTTTATGATGGATAGATGGACTTTTATCATGGATGGATGCACTTTTATCATGGATAGATGCACTTTTATCATGGATAGTTGCACTTGTATGATGGATAGTTGCACTTTTATGATGGATAGATGCACTTTTATCATGGATAGTTGCACTTTTATCATGGAGAGATGCACTTTTATGATGATACATGCACTTTTATGATGGACAGATGAATGTATGCACTTTATGGACTTATAATATAATATACATAATATACTATACATATTATAATATACAGCCATTTACTGCCATTATAAAGCTTGGAAGAGCCAGGTCATTTTTTTAATATAACTCTGATTGTATTCGTCTGAAAGAAGAATGTTATAAACACCTAGGATGACTTGAGGGAGAGTAAATCATGGGCTAATTTTCATTTTTGGGTGAACTATCCCTTTAAAACACTTTCAGCTCGTCGCCTCGTCCCACAGTTTGTAGAAAGAAGCAAAAATCCCCTACAATCTATAATTCTTCCAGTCCAAGTCTATGGAGAGAGGAATATTCTGGAGGTGTTACAAGCAGCTTATCATTGTGTCAAAGCGCTTGTATATGATCGTTAGCATTAATGTCACTGTCATCTGAGCTGTTTGAACACAATGACACATTAACTGTCATCGATCCGGTGTTTTTCTCAACATAAACAGTCGTTCTTGTGACGAATCATGCAAAGGTTAACAAGTTAAGTTTTAGCTTTGCTCTGTTCCTGTAGCTCTAACGGTTCAGCATGGGTTCGATTCCCAGGGTTCTGATAACGTGCATCTCGCCCTGGATAAAGGCGTCTATATAGGATATAAAAGTGATGCAGTCAAGAGGTCAGTCTTTTGTCTTCTGCCCTGTAGACTTCTACTGTAAGTACATCAATGTGCAGATGATATTTGACACAGAGATGAAGATGATTCATGAATCAGACATTAGGCAGAAGTAAATGATTATTTGTAAAGACTTGAGACTCACTGTGAGTTTCCAGGACTTTCTCTATGGATCTGACGGCGTTCTCATTGGGTCTCTGCTTCAGGACGTCTGCAGGAAACGGCTCTAGCTGTTCAACACACACACAAACACGTGATCAAAAACACAAATCTGCCTTTAACAAGAATCTGCCTCATGCAAATGAAAGCTTACAATGCAAAGGATGATGGGTAATCAGTACCTCTATTCCCAGGAGCGCTGAGACGCAGGCCTCTGACGCGTCACATATGGCCCTGAGGTCGTGACCCCCCTCCAGCGCCAGGACCACGCGACCCCCGGCCAATCCCATCAGCTGCTGGGTCAGGTGACCTAAACCTGGAGCAAAGCAATGTTGGCTTTTAATGAAGTGCCCAGATGATGAATATAGCAGTAAGGGTTAGCGGAGCTTACATCTGGAGGAGAGTGTGTATCCTCCCAGCGGCGGCGGGTGACCCTCCACTGCATCAAACCCTGCAGACACCAGCACCAGATCCGGAGTGAACTCACCCGCGATCGGCATCACCACCGTCCTGACACACACACACACACACACACACACACACACACACACACACACACACACACACACACACACACACTATAAGTACCAATGTAGAACATTATATTGAAACTGTGTCTATTCCTCGTTTAGTGAGATCAAATAATAAATCTACTGCAGGATCTAAGAAAAATCTAATTGTGATTAAACCAGAAAATCTCAATATTAGTGAACAAAAACAATTTATAAAGCTAGGTCTTTTAAACATCAGATCGCTTACACCTAAGGCGGTTATTGTAAATGAAATGGTCACAGATAATAGTTTCGATGTACTTTGCCTTACTGAAACCTGGCTTAAACCAAATGATAACCTGGCTTAAACCAAATGATTATTTCGGTCTTAATGAGTCTACTCCTCCTGGATACTGTTACAAGCATGAGCCCCGTCTGATTGGTCGTGGCGGTGGTGTTGCTATAATCTATAAAGATATTCTTACTGTTACTCAGAAAACAGGTCACAGGTTTAATTCGTTTGAAGTACTTGTGCTAAATGTTACTCTCTTAGATGTAAGAAAGAAATCCATATTATCTCTAGCCTTGGCTACTGTATATAGACCGCCAGGGCCTTACGCTGATTTCCTAAAAGAGTTTGCAGACTTTCTCTCAGATCTTTTGGTCAATGTCGATAAAGCATTAATTGTTGGAGATTTTAACATACACGTAGATAATTCAAATGATGCTTTAGGGGCTGCGTTTACAGATTTATTAAACTCCTTTGGGGTCAAGCAAAACGTAACTGGTCCCACTCATCGTCTTAATCATACGCTAGATTTAATTATATCACATGGAGCCGATCCAACCGATATAGATATTATACCGCAAAGTGATGAAGTCACTGACCATTACATGGTCACTTGCATACTACGTACCGCTGAAATTTGTCATGTTGCGCCGCGTTATCGACCAGGCAGAACAATCCTTCCAACAACTATAGATCATTTCTCAAATAGCTTACCTGATCTATCTCAGCTGCTCAGTGAACCCAAACAAACAGATGAACTAGAGGAAATGACTAGCACTATGAGCACCATTTTCTCTAGTACATTAGACATCGTTGCACCAATTAGACTAAAAAAGGTTAGAGAGAAAACTAAAGCACCATGGTACAACAGTGTTACGCATGTTCTAAAGAGAGAAACTCGTAATTTAGAGCGTAAATGGAAACAAACTAATCTAGAGGTCTTTAGAATCGCATGGAAAGACAGTATGTCACGTTATAAAAAGGCCCTAAAAGCGGCCAGGGCTGAGCATCTCCGCAAACTAATAGAAAACAACCAAAATAATCCTAGGTTTTTATTTAACACCGTCGCTAGACTAACAAATAAACAGACGTTACCGGAGCAAAATATTCCGTTACAGTGTAGTAGTAATGATTTTATGAATTTCTTCACTGAGAAAATAGAAAGCATCAGAAACACAATTGTAAATGTACAATCTTTAATGGTGTCTTATGATTCAGCCTCAATTATCACCCCGCAAGAACAATTACAGCGCTTTGCAACTATAGGACAGGAAGAGTTAAATAAACTTATCATTGCATCTAAACCAACAACGTGTTTATTAGATCCAATACCAACTAAACTACTGAAACAAGTGTTACCTGTAGTGGAAGAGCCTCTTCTCAATATTATTAACTCGTCTTTATCCTTAGGTCATGTTCCAAGAATATTCAAGTTGGCAGTTATAAAACCTCTTATTAAGAAACCACAATTAGATCATAATAACCTAGCAAATTACAGACCCATTTCAAATCTTCCATTTATGTCTAAAATACTAGAAAAAGTTGTGTCCGCTCAACTGTGCTCTTTCTTGCAAGAAAATGACATCTATGAAAAGTTTCAGTCTGGGTTCAGGCCGCATCATAGCACAGAAACTGCGCTCGTTAAAATCACAAATGATTTACTTTTAGCTTCTGACCAAGGCTGTATCTCAATACTAGTTTTACTTGATCTTAGTGCTGCGTTCGATACTATAGATCACACAATACTCTTAGACCGACTACAAAACTACACTGGTGTTCAGGGACAGGCATTAAGCTGGTTCAGATCATACTTATCAGACCGTTACCATTTTGTCTGCGTAAATGGGGAAAAATCGAAGATAACGTCAGTAAACTACGGTGTACCGCAAGGATCTGTGTTAGGCCCTCTGCTATTCTCAATATATATGCTGCCACTTGGTAATATTATAAGGAAACATGGAATTAATTTCCACTGTTATGCTGATGACACTCAATTATATATTTCATCACGACCAGATGAAAACGCTAAATTATCTAAATTAACAGAGTGTGTTAAAGATATAAAATACTGGATGACATGTAATTTTCTGCTATTAAATTCAGATAAAACGGAGGTATTACTTATTAGTCCAAAAAACTGCCCACAAAACCTCTTACAATACAACTTTAATTTAGAAGGGTGTCCTGTTACTTTATCCTCTACAGTAAAAGACCTGGGTGTTATATTAGACCGCAACTTGTCTTTTGAAAATCATATTTCATATGTTACAAGAACA
>NC_137131.1:47500-112500 GCF_949319135.1 Squalius cephalus | reverse complement strand
CCTCCACATGGCAACCGGACAAACATGGACATGAGCGAACCTGAGACAGGAGAGACGCGTCAGTGACAGATCTCAGATGCTTCAATTCTACAGATCTCAGACACTTCAATTCTACAGATCTCAGACGCTTGGACTCTACAGATCTCAGACGCTTGGACTCTACAGATCTCAGACGCTTCGACTCTACAGATCTCAGATGCTTTGACTCTACAGATCTCAGATGCTTTGACTCTACAGATCTCAGATGCTTCAATTCTACAGATCTCAGACGCTTCAATTCTACAGATCTCAGACGCTTCGACTCTACAGATCTCAGACGCTTCGACTCTACAGATCTCAGATGCTTTGACTCTACAGATCTCAGACGCTTCGACTCTACAGATCTCAGACACTTTGACACTACAGATCTCAGACGCTTCAGACGTTCGACTCTACAGATCTCAGACTCTTCAATTCTACAGATCTCAGATGCTTCGACTCTACAGATCTCAGACGCTTCAACTCTACAGATCTCAGACGCTTCGACTCTACAGATCTCAGACACTTCAACTCTACAGATCTCAGACGCTTCGACTCTACAGATCTCAGACGCTTCGACTCTACAGATCTCAGACGCTTCGACTCTACAGATCTCAGACGCTTCGACTCTACAGATCTCAGACGCTTCGACTCTACAGATCTCAGACGCTTCGACTCTACAGATCTCAGACGCTTCGACTCTACAGATCTCAGACGCTTCGACTCTACAGATCTCAGACGCTTCGACTCTACAGATCTCAGACGCTTCGACTCTACAGATCTCAGACGCTTCGACTCTAAAGATCTCAGACGCTTCGACTCTACAGATCTCAGACGCGTTGACTCTACAGATCTCAGACGCTTCGACTCTACAGATCTCAGACGCTTCGACTCTACAGATCTCAGACGCTTCGACTCTACAGATCTCAGACGCTTCGACTCTAAAGATCTCAGACGCTTCGACTCTACAGATCTCAGACGCGTTGACTCTACAGATCTCAGACGCTTCGACTCTACAGATCTCAGACGCTTCGACTCTACAGATCTCAGACGCTTCAACTCTACAGATCTCAGACGCTTCGACTCTACAGATCTCAGACGCTTCGACTCTACAGATCTCAGACGCTTCAATTCTACAGATCTCAGACGCTTCGACTCTACAGATCTCAGACGCTTCGACTCTACAGATCTCAGACGCTTCGACTCTACAGATCTCAGATCTTCAGACGCTTCGACTCTACAGATCTCAGACGCTTCAACTCTACAGATCTCAGATCTTCAGACGCTTCGACTCTACAGATCTCAGACGCTTCAACTCTACAGATCTCAGACGCTTCAACTCTACAGATCTCAGACGCTTCGACTCTACAGATCTCAGACGCTTCGACTCTACAGATCTCAGATCTCCAGACGCTTCGAATCTACAGATCTCAGACGCTTCGACTCTCAGATCTCAGTCTGTCGAGAACAGGAGGGAAAGGCCTTACTGTCCAGTTTCTGCCGGAGTGGATTGATCCCATACAGCATGACATGAGCTTCTGTGTGAAATGTCTGCAGTTCCTCTAATGTGGCTTTTCTTCCACGGATACACTGGAAATAAAGGACAGAGAGATTCAGTAGAGCATGAGAGCGCCACCTGCTGACGGTCATTAGAAGTGCACTGCAGCTCAGGGAAAATTATCCAACATGGTCAATAACACATTAAAACATTGTTCGAGTCAAACTGTAACAATGTCATAACCAGATGTGATGCAATAAACCAGATAAAAGGCACCTTTTACAGGTTAATCAGAGTTTTTCCTGATAACATACAAAGTATGACAGTCATAAACTCAACTACTGATTATGTGCTTTATTTAATGTTAAAAGTGTCTAATGTGAGTTTGAATACCATTTTGTTCACCCTTTATAGCCGTACTGAAAGCCACAATGGATAATTCACCTCAGATCTTAAACAAGATTCAAACTGTGAACAAACAAGTGTTTTCAATGACAAAGATTGTTTCAGTCACAGAGTATGTATTTTACTGTAAAATTATGTAATATTTATTCATTTGATTATCCGTTTTTTTGCAAATGTGCTTGCATAGAGACTCTAACCCTAGCCCACACTCTCTTCTGATTGGTGTGATTTTCGATTGATATTGTCGCATGGCCTCTGGTTATGGTACAGTGTAAGAACGATAATCTGAAACTTGTGTTGATCGTTTTGTTTGATGTAGGGTTATGTTGAGACTCTGCTCATGTATGAAGCTGCTCTCCTGTTTATCAGAAACAGACTTCAATCACAGAGACAACAATATATAAAAAAATGTTTAAAGAAAAATGACGGCCATCAAAAAATACTATTTGACAAATTTTGTGACCAAAGTTGAGCACTGTCCCCGACCGATGGCGTGCAGTGTAAAACATGACTGTTGTTAGTGATGCAGGTGGAGTCATGTGACGTGTGTCATGTGACGCAGGTAGAGTCACAGGTGGAGTCATGTGACGGAGTGTGACACAGATGAGTTCATGTGACGCAGGTGGAAGGCTTGTTCGACTTGAACCGGCGCTGCACAAACCGATGGGTGAATGACATCAAAATAGCGCGAGAGCGAATAGAGAGCAGACGGCTCCTTATGCTTTTGAATTGCTCTCGCGGTACTTTGATGTCATAAACCGATCGGTCTGTGCAGCGCCGGTTCAAGTCGAACAAGCCTGGAGTTATGTGACGGAGTGTGACACAGATGAGGTCATGTGACGCAGGTGGAGTTATGTGATGGCGTGTGACGCAGATGAGGTCATGTGACGCAGGTGGAGTCATGTGACGCAGGTGGAATCATGTGACGCAGGTGAGGTCATGTGACAGAGTGTGACGCAGGTGGAATCATGTGACGCAGGTGGAGTCGTGACGCAGGTGGAGTCATGTGACGAGTGTGTCACAGTCGCACCTCACACTGGTTGCGCAGACCTGTCTCCTGCAGCCGAGACCAGATGCTCTGGATGCGTCCGGCGTGTTCGGGGTGTGTGTTGGTGTTTCCACACATGCACTGGTGCTTCTGCATAAGAGAGTCGTACACCAGGCCTGAGGAAACACACACATGCAGAAACTTTCATTCAGAAGTTCAGCGATCTGAGTTCTGTTGTAAATCGAGAGAGAGAGAGAGTCACCTGTGGTGAAGCGAAAGAGACACACCTGTGCTGAAACGTGAGAGAGAGAGAGAGAGAGAGAGAGAGAGAGAGAGAGAGAGAGAGTCACCTGTGGTGAAGCATGAGAGAGAGAGAGAGAGAGTCACCTGTGGTGAAGCGAGTGCTGGAAGGCTGGTCCTGTGTGCTGAAGAAGCTGGCAGACGCAGGAGAGGATTGAGTTCTGGAGAGTTTCTGGTGTCCTGGTAAACTCACAGATGCTCCTGACGCCTCCATCGACGCCTGGTAGTTCCTGAGCTGATGGATCCTCTGCTGCTCCAACAGGAGGGCCTGCTGCTCACACACACACACACACACACACACACACACACACACACACACAAACACGGGTATGTGCACTGACAACAACCACAAGAGGGCGACAGAAACAGCAAACACACATCTTCAGGTGTTTCTCTCACCTGTTTGAACAGCACCTCCTGCTCCTCCGGTCTCTGCTCCTCTGGGAGATCTGGAGATTCCTGTTTAATGGAGATATTCATGTGTGTTTCGGTCTGTGCGGCGTCCAGTTGCTCTCGCAGCTCTTCCTCCGTCTCTTCCGGGTGACTCTGGTGCTGCCGATCACTCGGTTTACCCAACATCTAACACACACACACACACACACACACACACACACACACACACACACACACACACACACACAAAGGCACAGGACAGATAGATAAGTGTTTCACAGAAGACTGTTGCTGCTGAAACATATGAGTTTATAAGTCGTTCAGCAGATACTTTTTATCCACAGTGACTTGCATTGCATTAAAGGTGCACATGATATCGATTCATGAATTCCTTGGGAATCAATCTCATGACCTTTGACTCTACTTTTTAACCTTTTTCCACTTTTACACCATGTTTTCTTGCATGTTTTCTTGCATGTTTTCGGGTGTTTGCCTCAGTTAAACAGGCAAGACACACACTCTTCATTCAGGATAGTGAGAAATGAAGTCTTGCCTCGACTGCTGAGAGAACGGACTTGCTTCGGTTCAATCAGGGATTAAACGAAGAGCGAGCGACACTGACCAGAACGGTTTTATTCAAAGTGACCTGCAGTGCACTGACATTTATCATTATGTGTGTTTCCTGGGACTTGAACCCATGATCTCGGCATTGCTAGCGCCATTATCTACTTATTTAATTAATGGGCAAGCAGCTGTAAAGCGTGGGATGCAGTGGTGTAAAGCGTGGGGTGCAGTGGAGTAAAGCGTGGGATGCAGTGGTGTAAAGCGTGAGATGCAGTGGTGTAAAGCGTGGGGTGCAGTGGAGTAAAGCGTGGGATGCAGTGGTGTAAAACGAGGGGTGCAGTGGAGTAAAGCATGGGATGCAGTGGTGTAAAGCGTGGGGTGCAGTGGAGTAAAGCGTGGGGTGCAGTGGCGTAAAGCGTGGGGTGCAGTGGAGTAAAGCATGGGATGCAGTGGTGTAAAGCGTGGGATGCAGTGGTGTAAAACGAGGGGTGCAGTGGAGTAAAGCATGGGATGCAGTGGTGTAAAGCGTGGGATGCAGTGGAGTAAAGCATGGGATGCAGTGGTGTAAAGCGTGGGGTGCAGTGGTGTAAAGCGTGGGATGCAGAGGTGTAAAACGAGGGGTGCAGTGGAGTAAAGCGTGGGATGCAGTGGAGTAAAGCGTGGGGTGCAGTGGAGTAAAGCGTGGGATGCAGTGGTGTAAAGCGTGGGATGCAGTGGTGTAAAGCGTGGGATGCAGAAGTGTAAAACGAGGGGTGCAGTGGAGTAAAGCGTGGGGTGCAGTGGAGTAAAGCGTGGGATGCAGTGGTGTAAAGCGTGGGATGCAGTGGAGTAAAGCGTGGGGTGCAGTGGTGTAAAGCGTGGGGTGCAGTGGTGTAAAGCGTGGGGTGCAGTGGAGTAAAGCGTGGGGTGCAGTGGAGTAAAGCGTGGGGTGCAGTGGCGTAAAGCGTGGGGTGCAGTGGAGTAAAGCGTGGGATGCAGTGGTGTAAAGCGTGGGATGCAGTGGTGTAAAGCGTGGGGTGCAGTGGAGTAAAGCGTGGGGTGCAGTGGAGTAAAGCGTGGGATGCAGTGGAGTAAAGCGTGAGATGCAGTGGAGTAAAGCGTGGGATGCAGTGGTGTAAAGCGTGGGGTGCAGTGGTGTAAAGCGTGGGGTGCAGTGGAGTAAAGCGTGGGATGCAGTGGAGTAAAGCGTGGGATGCAGTGGTGTAAAGCGTGGGATGCAGTGGAGTAAAGCGTGAGATGCAGTGGAGTAAAGCGTGGGATGCAGTGGTGTAAAGCGTGGGATGCAGTGGAGTAAAGCGTGGGGTGCAGTGGAGTAAAGCGTGGGATGCAGTGGAGTAAAGCGTGGGATGCAGTGGAGTAAAGCGTGGGGTGCAGTGGAGTAAAGCGTGAGATGCAGTGGAGTAAAGCGTGGGATGCAGTGGTGTAAAGCGTGGGGTGCAGTGGAGTAAAGCGTGGGATGCAGTGGTGTAAAACGAGGGGTGCAGTGGTGTAAAGCGTGAGGTGCAGTGGTGTAAAACGAGGGGTGCAGTGGTGTAAAGCGAGGGATGCAGTGGTGTAAAGCGAGGGGTGCAGTGGTGTAAAGCGAGGGGTGCAGTGGAGTAAAGCGTGGGATGCAGTGGTGTAAAGCGTGGGATGCAGTGGAGTAAAGCGTGGGGTGCAGTGGAGTAAAGCGTGGGGTGCAGTAGAGTAAAGCGAGGGGTGCAGTGGTGTAAAGCGTGGGATGCAGTGGTGTAAAGCGTGGGATGCAGTGGAGTAAAGCGTGGAGTAAAGCATGGGGTGCAGTGGAGTAAAGTGTGGGATGCAGTGGCGTAAAGCGTGGAGTAAAGCATGGGGTGCAGTCGAGTAAAGCATGGGGTGCAGTGGCGTAAAGCGTGGAGTAAAGCATGGGGTGCAGTGGAGTAAAGTGTGGGATGCAGTGGTGTAAAGCGTGGGGTGCAGTGGAGTAAAGTGTGAGATGCAGTGGTGTAAAGCGTGGGGTGCAGTGGAGTAAAGCGTGGGATGCAGTGGTGTAAAGCGTGGGATGCAGTGGAGTAAAGCGTGGGGTGCAGTGGTGTAAAGCGTGGGATGCAGTGGTGTAAAGCGTGGGATGCAGTGGAGTAAAGCGTGGGATGCAGTGGTGTAAAGCGTGGGATGCAGTGGTGTAAAGCGTGGGATGCAGTGGAGTAAAGCGTGGGATGCAGTGGTGTAAAGCGTGGGATGCAGTGGAGTAAAGCGTGGGATGCAGTGGAGTAAAGCGTGGGGTGCAGTGGTGTAAAGCGTGAGATGCAGTGGTGTAAAGCGTGGGATGCAGTGGTGTAAAGCGTGGGATGCAGTGGTGTAAAGAGTGGGATGCAGTGGTGTAAAGCGTGGGATGCAGTGGTGTAAAGCGTGGAGTAAAGCGTGGGATGCAGTGGTGTAAAGCATGGGATGCAGTGGTGTAAAGCGTGGGATGCAGTGGTGTAAAGCGAGGGATGCAGTGGTGTTAAAGCGTGGGATGCAGTGGTGTTAAAGCGTGGGATGCAGTGGTGTTAAAGCGTGGGATGCAGTGGTGTAAAGCGAGGGATGCAGTGGTGTAAAGCGTGGGATGCAGTGGAGTAAAACGAGGGGTGCAGTGGTGTAAAGCGTGGGGTGCAGTGGTGTTAAAGCGTGGGATGCAGTGGTGTAAAGCGTGGGATGCAGTGGTGTTAAAGCGTGGGATGCAGTGGAGTAAAGCGTGGGATGCAGTGGTGTAAAGCGTGGGATGCAGTGGTGTAAAGCGAGGGATGCAGTGGAGTAAAGCGTGGGATGCAGTGGTGTAAAGCGAGGGATGCAGTGGAGTAAAGCGTGGGATGCAGTGGTGTAAAGCGTGGGATGCAGTGGTGTAAAGCGTGGGATGCAGTGGTGTTAAAGCGTGGGATGCAGTGGAGTAAAGCGTGGGATGCAGTGGAGTAAAGCGTGGGATGCAGTGGTGTAAAGCGAGGGATGCAGTGGAGTAAAGCGTGGGATGCAGTGGTGTAAAGCGTGGGATGCAGTGGTGTAAAGCGTGGGATGCAGTGGTGTTAAAGCGTGGGATGCAGTGGTGTAAAGCGTGGGATGCAGTGGTGTTAAAGCGTGGGATGCAGTGGAGTAAAGCGTGGGATGCAGTGGTGTAAAGCGAGGGATGCAGTGGAGTAAAGCGAGGGATGCAGTGGTGTAAAGCGTGGGATGCAGTGGTGTTAAAGCGTGGGATGCAGTGGAGTAAAGCGTGGGATGCAGTGGTGTAAAGCGAGGGATGCAGTGGTGTAAAGCGTGGGATGCAGTGGAGTAAAGCTTTGGATGCGATAGATTCCCATCAACTTAGTAAATTACTACTGAAACAATTACAGCCATTAAATCTGTGATGTAGGAAGAGGGTGAAGAGTCTCTGACCTTGTTGATGTGCATCTGCTGGAAGTGCTGCTTGTGTTTCTCCAGGAACTGCTGGTGCTGCTGCTGGACGACGAGCTGCTGGAGAGCCTGACCGCTCTGAGGAAGAGGAGGCTGACCGCTCTGAGGAAGAGGAGCCGACTGCGTGCGGCCCAGAGGACGGTGCTGCCTCAGCTTCTGGAGAGGAGAAGAGGACATACCTGTGCAGACAAGCACACACACTCCTCGTGAACACACGCGCACACACTCACGACGGTGACGCGGACATACAGTTGCAATCGAAATCATTCAACCCCCATTTCAAATCAGGTTTATTGGCAAAATTTACAGACTTCCAGCTGTTTGCAATGATCATACTAAAGTAATTGAAATAGCTCAACACTACAAATGTTTCAAATGGTTTCCCCAAATTTAACTGAAAATGCAACTTTTAATAACTTCTACAGTTTCAAAATTATTCAACCCCCTGAATAGAATCCCTCACAACAGAACAAATCTGCAAAAAAGGTGTTATCTCAAGCACACCTGATGCAACTTATCAAGGGCTTCATTAGTTGCACCAAGTTTGCTTGAGCTAGAACAGACGAAATATCTGAACTGGCTAGGATTGTTGAGTGTCACGTTTGACTGCAAGTCAAAATAATGGTCCAAAAAGTTAAGAGAAGATATCATCACCCTTCACAAACAAGGAACAGAATACAAAAAGATAGCGAAGGCACTAAATGTTCCTAGAGACACCGTTGGAAGTATAGTTTGCGTTGCGAGTTCAAAGTTAAAGGAACAGTGGTTACTCTACCTGGACGGGGCAGAAAAAGGAAGATATCAATGACTGTAACCAGTTTTCTGAGAAGGCAGGTTCAGAAAAACCCTTGAGTGACTGCAAAAGACCTACAACAAGACCTGATGGCAACAGGCACTGAGGTTTCAGCACAGTAAGGCTTGTACTAAACACATGCCAGAACTCCAAGACTACACCACTACTACCACTACTGTTGGCTCCAATTTGCACAAAATCATATAAATAAGCCACAGAAGTTTTGGGATTCTGTTCTGTGGAGCGATGAAACAAAATTGAAACTTTTTGGCATTATGAATCAGAAGTGTGTCTGGAGAAAGAAGAATGAAGCATATGCTGTAAAGAACACTGTCTACAGTTCAGCATGGTGGATCTGTGATGCTCTGCCACTGATTTATATCCTTTGGCACTGGAAACCTGCAGCGTGTGGAAGACAAGATGGATTCACTGAAGTATCAGGAAATCCTAGCAGAAAACGTCATGCCGTCAGTGAGGAAGCTGGAGCTTGGACCTTCCAACAGTAAAATTATCCCAAGCATACCTCAAATTCCAGCAAGGCTTGGTTTCAGAAGAAGTCCTGGATGATTCTACAGTGGCCATGACATTCACATAACTTAAACCCCATGGAAAATCTCTGGTGGGATTTGAAGAAGGGTGTTGGAGCACGCAAACCCAAAAATATTACTGAACTGGAGGCCATTGCTCATGAGGAACAGGCTCAGATCCCTCAGAAACGCTTCCAGAAGCTGGTGTCTGGTTATACATCTCGTTTGCAGAAGGTCAGAACAGCAAAAAGCTGATCTACCAAGTACTAAAGATGCTTGCCATGAAGGGGTTGAATAATTTTGAGACTGTGGAAGTCATTAAAAGTTGCATTTTCAGTTGAAACATTTCCGCGTGAAACCGCGTGAAACATTTGTTATGTTGAGCTATTTCAATTACTTTTGGTTGATTTGTTCATTGCAAACAGCTGAAAGTCTGTAAATTTTGCCAATTAACCTGATTTGCAATGGGGGTTGAATAATTTTGATTGCAACTGTACCTGCGCAGAACACACTCCTCGTGAACATGCACACTCACGAAGGCGACACTGACATACCTGCACAGAATACACTCCTCGTGAATACACGCACACACACTCTTCGTGAACGCGCACACACTCACATCAGCTGGACTATCGCTTCAAACCGCAAGTATGCTAAACCACTTGACATTGAAACACTCTGTAAAATCTGTTAATTCATTGAGGATTCTGCGCAGACGTCACAGCTCTTCATGCGTGTCGGAGCTGGCAGCTCTGAGAGGCTCATTGTTCAGTTCCTGCTCCCATTCATGGGTTATTAGAGGCGTGTTCTTCTGGGCACGCGGCGCTGGCATGAGGACAGACCCGTCGCTGGCACACCGTGTTCCTCTCTGACCTCCTGCTGTGAGCCGGAGCACTGATCTAATTAACCGGAGGGACCCTTGACTCGGACATGGTTACGGCCTGTTCACACACACCTCTCGGCTTACGTAACGCTCTCGCAGAGGCCTGGGAAACACTCCGCCATCAGAGCCACAGATATGGTTCATAACGGACTGCATCAGCTTTACTAACCCAAATCTCAAACTCAAAGAGCTCTACTCACTTGCAGCTAAAGGACTCGGTGGGGCCGATTGCTCCAGGAGGACCATGTGCTGCAGCAGTGCATTGTGGGAGTTTGCAGTGTCTGAATTGCCCAGGAATGAGGGAAGGTGAGAGGCGCCCAGGAACGGAGAGCTTATGGGTAATCCAGTCACGGACAAGCGTTCACTGTCTGGCTGGGTAGACGTCACCTTTTTGAAGAAATGACAAAATAAAACTCAATCTTTTCCTAAGCATCACATAATGAAGCAAAAGGAAGACGAGCGCCGAACAGAACAGCCCAGATCTCAAACACACACACGTCTCAGATCGATTGTGACCGTTTCTCACACAAATCAGATCAGAACCGCATTGGGAATATTCCTTTACTAATGTTCGAACTTCAGTTTAAGACTCTAATTAGTATGTTCATGTTCCAGTAAAAATATCTAACCATCTTTTAAAAACAAATCCACTTGAGAAGCAAAACGGACGACTTCAGAGCATCTATCCTGAATTAAGTGCATTTTTCTAAACCACTGTAATGAAACTTTTCTAAAAGCACAAACATGGTAAGATTTATGCTTAGAGCAAGAGAAAACTTTTTGCTAATTCTTTCTAGAAATATTCTGTGAAAATTCTGTTTTTATGTCAAGTAAATGTATCTCATAAGGATGTTAGTAAGGAAGCAGATCACTAGTAGAAAACAAGTCAAAATGAATGGATAATAGAGGATTTTTTGAATACTCACGTTGTTGGCGCTGGCAGGCAGACCCAGGGTGATGTTGGGTAACGAGGGAGACGTGTAGAGCGACAGCTGACTGATCGAATCACGAGCAGCCGGCCTGAGAGACGACTGGAGAACATCACATTCATGCATTTATTCCAAAGTGACTTATAGAGGAACTCAAGCACTGTCATAGAGCCAGCAGTATCATCGAGCACAACACCAGCTTTATCAGGAGGACAGACTAGGAAACAAGCTAGAGTGTGAAATGTAGAGAAAAGAGGATTTTTAGTGTGTAATAACCATGAGTGTCTGTGTTCTCAGTGTTTTTAGTCTGATCCTGAGGAGCACAGCACTTTTGTGACATTTTATATGTCTCCCTCATTTAACTCTTCGGATATAGATGATCAGCATTCAGAGAGATTTTTGTGATCTGACACACACACACACACACACACACACACACACACACACACACACACACACACACACACACACACACACACACACACACACACACACACACACACACACACACACACACACACACACACACACACACACCACCTCGGTCGCGCTGGTGCCGTTCTCGCTCAGGTTAGTGTGTGAGCTGTTGTTTGGGGAACTGGGTCCTGAAGCAGGAGCGCTGCTACATGCCGAATCTACAGACCCAGAGAAGAAGAGAGAGAGTTAGTGTGTGTGTGTGTGTGTGTGTGTGTGTGATCATGAGCTCATCTCACACTTCACCTGTGGTCTCCAGAGAGCGCTTCTTCAGCGAGCCGACGGGACTGTCTCTGCGTCGCAGTAACGGACTACTCCTGCGCTCACACACTTTCTGCTTCAGACGAGAGCGCAGCTTCAGGTTCGGCTCCGACGCTAAAGACAACACAACTGCTTACACACACACCTCGCTGCACACAACACAACTGCTTACACACACACACCTCGCTGCACACAACACAACTGCTTACACACACACACCTCGCTGCACACAACACAACTGCTTACACACACACCTCGCTGCACACAACACAACTGCTTACACACACACCTCGCTGCACACAACACAACTGCTTACACACACACACCTCGCTGCACACAACACAACTGCTTACACACACACCTCGCTGCACACAACACAACTGCTTACACACACACCTCGCTGCACACAACACAACTGCTTACACACACACACCTCGCTGCACACAACACAACTGCTTACACACACACCTCGCTGCACACAACACAACTGCTTATACACACACACCTATCTGCACACAACACAACTGCTTACACACACACCTCGCTGCACACAACACAACTGCTTACACACACACACCTATCTGCACACAACACAACTGCTTACACACACACCTCGCTGCACACAACACAACTGCTTACACACACACCTCGCTGCACACAACACAACTGCTTACACACACACACCTCGCTGCACACAACACAACTGCTTACACACACACACACCTCGCTGCACACAACACAACTGCTTACACACACACACCTCGCTGCACACAACACAACTGCTTACACACACACACACCTATCTGCACACAACACAACTGCTTACACACACACACACACACCTATCTGCACATAACACAACTGCTTACACACACACACCTATCTGCACACAACACAACTGCTTACACACACACACACACACACACCTATCTGCACATAACACAACTGCTTACACACACACACCTATCTGCACATAACACAACTGCTTACACACACACACCTCGCTGCACACAACACAACTGCTTACACACACACCTCGCTGCACACAACACAACTGCTTACACACACACCTATCTGCACACAACACAACTGCTTACACACACACCTCGCTGCACACAACACAACTGCTTACACACACACCTCGCTGCACACAACACAACTGCTTACACACACACACCTCGCTGCACACAACACAACTGCTTACACACACACCTCGCTGCACACAACACAACTGCTTACACACACACCTCGCTGCACACAACACAACTGCTTACACACACACACCTCGCTGCACACAACACAACTGCTTACACACACACCTCGCTGCACACAACACAACTGCTTACACACACACCTCGCTGCACACAACACAACTGCTTACACACACACACCTCGCTGCACACAACACAACTGCTTACACACACACCTCGCTGCACACAACACAACTGCTTATACACACACACCTATCTGCACACAACACAACTGCTTACACACACACCTCGCTGCACACAACACAACTGCTTACACACACACACCTATCTGCACACAACACAACTGCTTACACACACACCTCGCTGCACACAACACAACTGCTTACACACACACCTCGCTGCACACAACACAACTGCTTACACACACACACCTCGCTGCACACAACACAACTGCTTACACACACACACCTCGCTGCACACAACACAACTGCTTACACACACACACACCTCGCTACACACACACCTCGCTGCACACAACACAACTGCTTACACACACACACCTCGCTGCACACAACACAACTGCTTACACACACACACACCTATCTGCACACAACACAACTGCTTACACACACACACACACACCTATCTGCACATAACACAACTGCTTACACACACACACCTATCTGCACACAACACAACTGCTTACACACACACACACACACACACCTATCTGCACATAACACAACTGCTTACACACACACACCTATCTGCACATAACACAACTGCTTACACACACACACCTATCTGCACACAACACAACTGCTTGCACACACACCTCGCTGCACACAACACAACTGCTTACACACACACCTCGCTGCACACAACACAACTGCTTACACACACACACACACCTATCTGCACACAACACAACTGCTTACACACACACACACACCTATCTGCACATAACACAACTGCTTACACACACACACCTATCTGCACACAACACAACTGCTTGCACACACACACCTATCTGCACACAACACAACTGCTTGCACACACACCTCGCTGCACACAACACAACTGCTTACACACACACCTCGCTGCACACAACACAACTGCTTACACACACGCACACACCTCGCTGCACACAACACAACTGCTTACACACACACACCTCACTGAACACAACACAACTGCTTATACACACACCTATCTGCACACAACACAACTGCTTACACACACACACACCTATCTGCACACAACACAACTGCTTACACACACACCTCGCTGCACACAACACAACTGCTTACACACACACACACACACACCTCGCTGCACACAACACAACTGCTTACACACACACCTATCTGCACACAACACAACTGCTTACACACACACACACACCTATCTGCACATAACACAACTGCTTACACACACACACCTCGCTGCACACAACACAACTGCTTACACACACACACACACCTCGCTGCACACAACACAACTGCTTACACACACACCTATCTGCACACAACACAACTGCTTACACACACACCTATCTGCACACAACACAACTGCTTACACACACACACACACCCCGCTGCACACAACACAATTGCTTACACACACACCTCGCTGCACACAACACAACTGCTTACACACACACCTCGCTGCACACAACACAACTGCTTACACACACACACACCTCGCTGCACACAACACAACTGCTTACACACACACACACCTCGCTGCACACAACACAATTGCTTACACACACACCTCGCTGCACACAACACAACTGCTTACACACACACCTCGCTGCACACAACACAACTGCTTACACACACACACCTCACTGCACACAACACAACTGCTTACACACAACACACACCTCGCTGCACACAACACAACTGCTTACACACACACCTCGCTGCACACAACACAACGCTGCACACAACACAACTGCTTACACACACACACCTCACTGCACACAACACAACTGCTTACACACAACACAACTGCTTACACACACACACACACCTCGCTTTAGCTGAACACACTACATGTTTCATTCTAAACCAGGATCTGTCAGCCACTCAGACTGGACTAGGGACTAGGACAAGCTAGTAATACTAGAGAGAGAAACTGTAAGAGCATCACAGAACAAACATCTGAAATAAGGAAATAACAGCACATTCAACATCACACATCAAGAGGGAAATGATTTCAGTAAACACATTTTTTTTTTGTTTTGTTTGTTTTTACATTTTTACATCAGAGGTGATGTTTCCTCTAAAGGTTTCGGATCCGTTCATGTCAAGAGTCACTCAAGACAAGATTCTCACTCAAACAGCCCTTACTTCTGTCTCACACAATAACATGAGGTGATAAACCTGTGATCTCTGAGCCCAGGCGTCTCCTGCATCCGCTTCACACACTGAGGAATGAGTGTGTTACTGCATGAAGTACCTGTTTTGCGCAGTGGAAAGTCTTTGGAGTCGTAGACGCTCATGGCAGGATGACTGAAGGAACTGGAGGTTTGAGGAGGAGAGCTCTGATCTAAAGAACTGTGCTGAGTTTTCCTGAACACACACACACACACACACACAGACAGAGGAAACATGAACATGATGAACTGATACAGGTCACAGTTTCTTCAGCTAGTAAAGATCAGCAGCCTGAATCACTGTGAATATACACAGTGAGTGAACAGGATCCGGACAGGTTCGCTGACGCCGGCATCACAGGACTAACCTCTGCTGGTGAAAGTGTGTGTGGATCTGATCTAGTTATCAGCGCTCGTCTGTCAGGCCTGGCTAACGCTTTGCCTCTGATTGATGTGTTTTGATCTGTTTGAGCCTGAATAACTAACAGCGTGAGCATCAATAACTACACCAGACGCTCTCCGATCAGAAGTTGTGTGTGTGTGTGTGTGTCTCAGCCATACCAGTAGTGTGTGTTGCTGGAGATGCAGTGGTTGAGACTCCGCTGAGCAAGCGCTTTCTTTTTATTCAGAACAAACTCCTGCAGACGCATCTTCACCTCAGTGCTGGCCACCGCACCTGTCCACAGCAAACACAGGTTACGAAAGCCTGATCAGTGTTCGCTTCAGTGTAAGTGATGTCTGTTACTGGCTTGTGTTAATCAGAGGTCCTCCAGTGTGAACGGAGCGTGTGCGGGGTGAACTCACTCTCCTGCCCGCGCTCCTTGTTCTTCAGGAGCTGCAGCTTCTGCTCGCGCTGATGCTTCTCCAGCTCCTGCTCCAGCCGGTGGTGCTCCATCTTCCTCTGGTGCTCCAGCAGCTCCTGCTGATGCTTCAGGGCCAGAAGATCCTGCTGATGCTGAGGACACACACACACAGGACAACGTCTGGCAGGAGTCCGGATCAAAGCCAGCAAACAGTGAATCATCTCCAGCATTACTCCAGACTAACCCTGTGGTACTGACTCAATGACTGTGCTAGAGTCACACACAATGGTTGGCTACAGTGATCAACGCACGTTAGGGTTTGAAAGTGTTTTAAAAAACGGGAGCAGGAGCGTTTGAAAGCACAATCGGACCGGTCCTGCTCTCTAACGCTCCCGTGTGTGTCTGTGTAAGCGCTCGCTGAAGAGCGTCACTGATGTATATTTTATGTTTTTGAAGCACTGATCATTGTAGCCAATCACAGACATATCCGATGAGCGCGTGAGCACAACGGCCAATCAGAGGCGTTTATGATCCCGCTCAACAGCGCTCAAAGCGGCACAATAACATTTCAGTACCAACTTGGTACCAAAGTCGGTACTTTTTGATAACTCTACAGCAGATTCTAATTATATTAAAACATCAGACTTTACATAAATTAAGATCTGTCACAAGCTGATAATCATAATAATACCCGCTTCCCAACTTATCGAGTCAGCAGAATCTGTGCGTCTACAGCGTTCAGCACAAGATTAAGTTCATTTAACTGGACATTGGCCACATTTCCTTTTCTTCAAGGGTGTTTTGTGGACAAACTCCGTCACCTGTGCAACAAACCTGTAGAAACGGGCATCTATATCATATGACTATATATCTTCATCACACTCTCAACGCCAGTGACTTCTGAGAAAATGTCCTATCCTATCTGGAGGATCAGTGCTGATCTTCAATGAACTCAACAGACATTCACACACTTCTGAGCTTTAAAGGGATAGTTCATCCAAAAATGAAAATTAGCCCATGATTTACTCACTCTAAAGTCATCCTAGGTGTTTATGACATTCTTCTTAAAAGGGTTAGTTCACCCAAAAATGAAATTTCTGTCAGTAATTACTCACCCTCTTAAGACTTTTGTTCAGCTTTGGAACACAAATTAAGATATTTTTGATTAAATCTGAGAGCTGTTCACGTAGTGTAACAGCGCAGCGCTTCTGGGTTGTACGTCAGAACGTAGGCTCACTATTTGCTAGCATCACACGCATCACATGTATCACATAGTGAGCCTCCGTTCTGACGTACAACCCAGAAGCGCTGCGCTGTTACACTAGGTAAACTCACTCAGAGGACCACACAGAAGAAAATGAATAGTTGAATAAAGTCGTTATTTTTGTTTGTTTTGCGCAGAAAATGTATTCTCGTCGCTTGATAAACTTAAGGTTGAGCCACTGTAGTCACTCTGACTACTTTAAACATTGTCTTTACTAACTTTTCTGAGCCGGCAAGTTTCAATAACATAGAAGTCTATGGAGGAGTGAGACAGCTCTCAGATTTAATCAAAAATATCTTAATTTGTGTTCCGAAGATGACCAAAACTCTTACGGGGTTGGAACAACATGAGGGAGAGTAATTACTGACAGAAATTTCATTTTTTGGGTGAACTAACCCTTTAAGACGAATACAATAGGAGTTATATAAAAAAATGTCTTCGCTCTTCCAAGCTTTATAATGGCAGTGAATGGCTGTTTCTGTTTTGAAGTCCATCAAAGTGCATCTCTCCATCATAAAAGATCCATCATATCCATATTTAAAACTTTATCGACTAAAATAACTATCTTCCGGCAGACGGCCGTACACAAGTCGACTTACGCCGCAAGAGTAACGCTTGACGATGTCTGACGTAGATGTAGGAGTAGCGTAAGCTTTGAGCTTCTCGCGGTTCAAACAAACGGTACATCATTACGTTGTGTGTCGGGTCAAGCGTTACTCTTGCGGCGTAAGTCGACTTGCGTACGGCCGTCTGCCGGAGATTTTTCACTCACTCACTCACTCACTCACTCACTCAGAGATTCTAATTATTGGACAAAAAACTTCCTCACGTAATGATCCAGAATACTGTCTAACACTTGATGGCTGCTCTGTCAAGTCTTCGTCGTCGGTTAGGAAGCTGGGTGTGCTCTTTGATACCAATCTTTCATTTGAAAGTCACGTGTCTAGTATCTGTAAAACCGCATTCTTCCATCTTAAAAATATATCTAAATTACGCCATATGCTCTCATTGACAAATGCGGAACAATTAGTCCATGCGTTCATGACATCAAGGCTAGATTATTGTAATGCTCTACTGGGTGGTTGCCCTGCACGCTTAATAAACAAACTACAGCTGGTCCAAAACGCAGCAGCTCGAGTTCTTACCAGAACCAGGAAGTATGACCATATTAGCCCGGTTCTGTCAACACTGCATTGGCTCCCTATTAAACATCGTATACATTTTAAAATATTGCTGATTACTTACAAAGCACTAAATCGGTCTTAGCTCCGCAGTGCTTGAGCGAGCTCTTAACGAATTATAGTCCTTCACGTCTATTGAGATCTCAAAATTCTGGCCAGTTGATAATGCCTAGAATATCAAAATCGACTGCTGGCGGTAGATCCTTTTCCTATTTAGCACCAAAACTCTGGAACAGTCTTCTTAACACTGTCCGGGAAGCAGACACACTCTGTCAGTTCAAAGCTAGACTAAAAACACATCTCTTTGACCTAGCATTCACATAATACATTATAGACTTTTATAATTCAATGTTAGGCTGCATAGATTAGGTCAGCCGGAACCGGGAACACTTCCCATAAATCCTGATGTACTCGTTACATCATAAGAAGAATGGCGTCTACACTAATAATGGTTTCTCTGTTTATCCCGAGGTTTACCGCAGTTGGATCCAGGCTGTATCCAGATCCGATGAAGGATCTACGCCTGGACGCGACGACAACACAGTCCTGAAATGTCAACTAGTCTCTCCCCTGTGAAGGCCTCCCTCCCTCTCTTTACCTCTCTACAGATAAAGGGTTGTCGGGATAATTCCGGTTCGTGTGGCTACATGGAAGCGATAAAATTCTGTATTATTAATTTTAAGGCCAGACAAGTAGTTTGTTGATGGTTGGTTTGTAGGGAAGGACTACACGCCTGTGCACATATATTCAAACGCACATCCCTATAGACTGAACTCGTAATACGCATGTGCACGCCATTGGCGTTCTCACTGGTTTGCATTTTTGAAGTTTGCGCAGAAAGAACTTAAGAGTTTTCTGTTAAAACGGTGTTGTGTTGTATCTCTCTATTAGTGTTACTCGATCTTAGTGCTGCATTTGATACTATTGACCACAATATTATTTTAAATAGACTCGATAATTATGTTGGCATTAGTGGAATTGCACTAGCATGGTTTAAATCATACTTATCTGACGTTATCAGTTTGTAGCAGTAAATGAAGAGATGTCTCATCGATCACAAGTTCAGTATGGCGTACCACAGGGCTCAGTACTAGGACCATTCACAAAATTAACAGAATGCATAGGTGATATAAAAAATTGGATGACTAGTAATTTCCTACTACTAAATTCTGAAAAAAACAGAGATTCTAATTATTGGACATAAAACTTCCTCACGTAATAACCTAGAATACCGTCTAACACTTGATGGCTGCTCTGTCAAGTCTTCGTAGCTGATCTTTCATTTGAAAGTCACGTGTCTAGTATCTGTAAAACCGCATTCTTCCATCTTAAAAATATATCTAAATTACGCCATATGCTCTCATTGACAAATGCGGAACAATTAGTTCATGCGTTCATGACCTCAAGGCTAGATTATTGTAATGCTCTACTGGGTGGTTGCCCTGCACGCTTAATAAACAAACTACAGCTGGTTCAAAACGCAGCAGCTCGAGTTCTTACCAGAACCAGGAAGTATGACCATATTAGCCCGGTTCTGTCAACACTGCACTGGCTCCCTATTAAACATCATATACATTTTTAAATATTGCTGATCACTTACAAAGCATTAAATGGGTTTAGCTCCGCAGTGCTTGAGCGAGCTCTTAATGCATTATAGTCCGTCACGTCTATTGCGATCTCAAAATTCCGGCCAGTTGATAATACCTAGAATATCAAAATCGATCCTTTTCCTATTTAGCACCAAAACTCTGGAACAGTCTTCCTAACATTGTCCGGGAAGCAGACACACTCTGTCAGTTCAAAGCTAGACTAAAAACACATCTCTTTTACCTAGCATACACATAATACATTATAGACTTCTATAATTCAGTGTTAGGCTGCATAGATTAGGTCAGCCGGAACCGGGAACACTTCCCATAAATCCTGATGTACTCGTTACATCATAAGAAGAATGGCATCTACGCTAATATTAGTGTTTTTGTTTATCCCGAGGTTTTCCCACAGCCTGTCGGATCCAGGCCGTATCCAGATCTGACGAAGAACCTTCGCCTGGACCTGATGTCATAGCGGGGTGCTAAAGTGCCAACTAGTCTCTCCCTATGGAGGATCCCTTTACCACTCTACAGATAAAGCGTTGTCGGGAAAATTCGTTTCGCGTATCTACACCAAAGTGACAAAATAAAATTAAATTCTATCAAAATTTATACGGAAAGACCAGTACTTTGTTTAGGCTTGGTTTGTAGGGAATTCCAAACATGCGTACATATATTCAAACGCACATAACTATAGAACCAGTTCTTAATGCGCATGTGAACGCCATCAGCGTTTCTCACAGGTTTGCGTTTAAAGTCTGTGTAGAGAGAATGGTGTCGTCTTAGCGGCCCCTAATTTAATAACAAATGATCGTAGCGACAGAAGTAAATCAATCAAAACTAACTTTAGCTGGAAAATAACTTTATTAAAGAACCGCTATAAAGCCAAAACAATCTTACCTTAAATTATACGTTTATCTCTATAAAGCTGCTTTGGAACAATCTACATTGTTAAAAGCGCTATATAAATGAAGATGACTTGACTTGACACTCTCACTCACACACTCACTCACACTCACTCACACACGCTCACTCACACACACACACACACACACACATACACACTCTCTCTCTCACACACACTCACACACTCTGACCTGCATGTGCTCCTGTAGCTGAGCCTCGTGTTGGCGAGAGAGCTGGTCGTGCTGCCGCTGGAACTCTGCGATCAGGAGCTGTCGTTGGACCTGCTGCTTGTGTTTGAGCCCCAGAAGCTCCTGCTGAAGCTGCTGCTCACGACGACCCGAGTCCAGCGCCGGTTCCGGTTCCACGCGCAGGTCCATCGGGATAGCAGCCGGAGGAACCCGCACCGGCAGAGCAGAACTCAGCTCCACTGCAGAGAACAAGACAAACACGGTGAGGAGACGAACGCTGGAACACAGAGAGACACACACGACCAGCGGGAGCTAGAGCTCGTACCCGACCCGCAGAACACACACACACACACACACACACACACACACACACACACACACAGTGCCGAGACCAGCGCAGGATCACAGGATCACAGGAAGATACGAGAGACACGATCAGTGAAAACTCCGTCTGGAGCTCGAACCTAGACCTGCAGAACACACACACACACACACACACACACACACACACACACACACACACACACACACACACACAGAGTGATCTCTAGCTGTAACAGCGCGTGTATTTTTCAAGCTCAGAGGCTCTTGGGAAATTAACAGTGTGGCACTCTTCAAGATTTTGCTTTCATGTTCAAATAACTGCAGTGTAGAGGATACAACATCAGAGCCACAATACACAACCCCATCAAACACACACTAACACACACTAAACCCCAACAACACAACGACACGAGAGACATGTTCATGTGTCCGTCTGTCATGATGATGTCAAGTTCACTGGTGTGAGTGTTGATAAGCAGCATGACAGAACACTAGTCACACACACACACACACACACACACAATCAATCGTCACGCGTCCCTCTAAACCAGTGTTTCTCAACTCCAGTCCTCGCAACTCTTTCTGGCAGGTGAGAAACACTGACCTAAACGTCCCTACAGATCAGCAGCGCTGAAATCTTAAATATGAAGTGCAATTAAAAGAGCAAAACCCACATGAAACAGACACAAACACAAACACACACGCACACACACACACACACACACACACACACATCATGACACGAGAAGAATAAAGAGCAGCGGCTCCTGTCAGAATGAAGCTCACCAGCACCAGCCCGTCTCTCTCTCTCTCTCTCTGTGTCTCTCTCTGTGTCTCTCTCTCTCTCTCTGTGTCTCTCTCTCTCTCTCTGTCTCTCTCTCTCTCTCTCTCTCTCTCTGTGTGGCTCTCTCTCTCTCTCTCTCTCTCTAACTCACACACTGATCTCTCGCTCTCTCTCTCTCTCTCTCTCCTCTCTCTCTCTCTCTCTCTCTCTCTCTAACTCACACACTGATCTCTCTCTCTCTCTCTCTCTCTCTAACTCACACACTGATCTGCAGCGCTCGACTGTCTGATGACATCACAGGGCTGTCCCAGAGCAAACATGACACGCTCTGCTCTCATATGGAGACGGTTGACGCACACACACACACACACACACAGAGAGAGAGACAGTGTGTTTGACAGTGTGCTTAACCCTAACCCCCTCCACTTTTGTGTTTAAATGTTAAACCAGCAGACATGCAATCTGAAATGTAAGTTTGATTTTTATGCCACATTCACAGAACACACATTACAACCACTAGCTATTGCTTATCAACCATCAGAAATCAGAGACTAAAGACAGATTTTACAGACGAGCACAAAAATAAAACTAAGAATCTTTAGCTCATTTCAGACATCATTGTGATAAAAGACCCTAACCATAACCCTGACCCTAACCATAACCCTAACCCTAACCCTGCTAATGAAACACCTCTCCTTACGAGAGTGAGTAAACACTGATACTAGCATGTTGAGTTCTAGTTGCGTAAGCGCATTCCTGCATTCAGTAATTCACTGACGGGTTTTGGAGCTGGTAGACAAACCTGCTGCCAAGAGCAGAGAGTCCAGACAGCTTTGATGAGCTCTCAAACACTTCGATCACATCAAGCCTCCGACCGACCACAGCAACTCCACTCACACTAACTCCACTCACACTAACTCCACTCACACTAACTCCACTCCACTCACACTAACTCCACTCCACTCACACTAACTCCACTCCACTCACACTAACTCCACTCACACTAACTCCACTCCACTCACACTAACTCCACTCCACTCACACTAACTTCACTCCACTCACACTAACTCCACTCATACTAACTCCACTCCACTCACACTAACTCCACTCACACTAACTCCACTCCACTCACACTAACTTCACTCCACTCACACTAACTCCACTCATACTAACTCCACTCCACTCACACTAACTACTAACTCCACTCCACTCACACTAACTCCACTCACACTAACTCCACTCACACTAACTCCTCACACTAACTCCACTCCACTCACACTAACTCCACTCCACTCACACTAACTTCACTCCACTCACACTAACTCCACTCATACTAACTCCACTCCACTCACACTAACTCCACTCCACTCACTCCACTCCACTCACACTAACTCCACTCCACTCACACTAACTCCACTCACACTAACTCCACTCCACTCACACTAACTCCACTCACACTAACACCACTCCACTCCACTCACACTAACTCCACTCCACTCACACTAACTCCACTCCACTCATACTAACTCCACTCCACTCACACTAACTCCACTCCACTCAGACTAACTCCACTCCACTCACACTAACTCCACTCCACTCACACTAACTCCACTTCACTCACACTAACTCTACTCACACTAACTCCACTCACACTAACTCCACTCCACTCACACTAACTCCACTCACACTAACTCCACTCACACTAACTCCACTCCACTCACACTAACTCCACTCCACTCACACTAACTCCACTCCACTCACACTCACACTAACTCCACTCCACTCACACTAACTCCACTCCACTCACACTAACTCCACTCCACTCACACTAACTCCACTCACACTAACTCCACTCCACTCACACTAACTCCACTCACACTAACACCACTCCACTCCACTCACACTAACTCCACTCCACTCACTCCACTCCACTCACACTAACTCCACTCCACTCACACTAACTCCACTCACACTAACTCCACTCACACTAACACCACTCCACTCCACTCACACTAACTCCACTCCACTCACACTAACTCCACTCCACTCATACTAACTCCACTCCACTCACACTAACTCCACTCCACTCAGACTAACTCCACTCCACTCACACTAACTCCACTCCACTCACACTAACTCCACTTCACTCACACTAACTCTACTCACACTAACTCCACTCACACTAACTCCACTCCACTCACACTAACTCCACTCACACTAACTCCACTCACACTAACTCCACTCCACTCAATTCAATTCAATTCAATTCAAATGAGCTTTATTGGCATGACTGTGTAAAATAGCACAATATTGCCAAAGCAATAGACATATACAAACATATACGTACATGTTGATACATAAAAGTGAACAATAATAATAATAATAAAAAATAAAAAATACATTTCAATATTATGCATAAATATATCACAATGAAAAAAAAAAAAAAAAAAAAAAGTCCAGAGAGCAGTTTAAGGGAAGAGGGTTCAGCCCTTGTCCCTCATATGATGGCAGGAAGACACGTACTGCGCTGCCAGGAGAACACACTCTTCTTTCTCTCCCAGAATATAAGACAGTTTGTCTGTGAGGCTCGCTTGTTGGAACTGGGGTAAAATCTGAGCTATTCGTGTGAAATAAGAGTCTCTGATGTGTTTGTACTTGCTGCACTGGGTGAGGAAGTGTAGCTCGTCCTCTACGACTCCATCAGTGCAGTGTGAACACAGTCTGAGCTCTCTGGCTCTCCAGCTCGGCTTGTGTCGGCCCGTCTCCACACACAGACTGTGGTCACTAATGCGATACCTCGTCAGGAGCTTTCTCTGACCATAATTACTGATCTCGGTCAGGTATGGGGCCAATTTATAATCAGACTTTATTTTGTGGAAGTATTTTAATTTATTTACTTGTGTGACCTTTATCTGCCAATCTTGTATGTATTCTTCTTTGGTTATGTTCCCTATTTCTTTTACTTTTGCGTGTCTGAACTGAATTGTTGGATTAAGTTGGTGTTTTTCCACTAAATGTGTCATGGGGTCGCTCTCGGGGTGTCCTGCCCTGTGTCTGAGAGCGCAGTGATGGTAACTCTCTGACTGCGCGTCTGATAGATGGAACCAGAACTTTGCGGCTCTCTTCTGGATCTCAGATAGGAGAGGGAATCTGCCTAATTCTGCCCGGCAACCCAGACTCGGAGCGTTTCTGTGAGTTCCCAGGATGTTCTTGCAGAACTCAAGGTGGAAAGTTTCAACAGGGGTTTTGTCCCAGGAATCGTAATTTAGTTTAAATTTGGGGCCCCAGATTTCACAGCCGTATAGGAGGATGGGTTTGATGATGCTGTTAAAGATTTTCAGCCACAGTTTAACGGGTGGGTTAAATTTGAACAGGGGTTTTCTTATTCTATAATTCTATAATTTTATTCTATAATTTTCTTATTAAATAATTTCTTATTCTTATTCACTCCACTCACACTAACTCCACTCCACTCACACTAACTCCACTCCACTCACACTAACTCCACTCCACTCACACTAACTCCACTCCACTCACACTAACTCCACTCCACTCCACTCACATTAACTCCACTCCACTCACACTAACTCCACTCACACTAACTCCACTCCACTCACACTAACTCCACTCACACTAACTCCACTAACTCCACTCACACTAACTTCACTCCACTCACACTAACTCCACTCACACTAACTTCACTCCACTCACACTAACTCCACTCACACTAACTTCACTCCACTCACACTAACTCCACTCCACTCACACTAACTCCACTCACACTAACTCCACTCACACTAACACCACTCCACTCACACTAACTCCACTCCACTCACACTAACTCCACTCCACTCACACTAACTCCACTCATACTAACTCCACTCCACTCACACTAACTCCACTCCACTCACACTAACTTCACTCCACTCACACTAACTCCACTCACACTAACTCCACTCCACTCACACTAACTCCACTCATACTAACTCCACTCACACTAACTCCACTCCACTCACACTAACTCCACTCCACTCTAACTCCACTCCACTCACACTAACTCCACTCCACTCACACTAACTCCACTCCACTCACACTAACTCCACTCACACTAACTCCACTCACACTAACTCAACTCCCCTCCACTCACACTAACTCCACTCACACTAACTTAACTCCACTCACACTAACTCCACTCCGCTCACACTAACTCCACTCCACTCACACTAACTCCACTCACACTAACTCCACTCCACTCACTCCACTCCGCTCACACTAACTCCACTCACACTAACTCCACTCCACTCACTCCACTCCACTCACACTAACTCCACTCACACTAACTCCACTCACACTAACTCCACTCACACTAACTCCACTCACACTAACTTAACTCCACTCACACTAACTTCACTCACACTAACTCCACTCCACTCACACTAACTCCACTCCACTCACACTAACTCCACTCACACTAACTCCACTCCACTCACACTAACTCAACTCCACTCACTCCACTCCACTCACACTAACTCCACTCACACTAACTCCACTCCACTCACTCACACTAACTCCACTCCACTCACACTAACTCGACTCACACTAACTCCACTCACACTAACTCCACTCCACTCACACTAACTCCACTCCACTCACACTAACTCCACTCACACTAACTCCACTCCACTCACACTAACTCAACTCCACTCACACTAACTCCACTCCACTCACACTAACTCCACTCACACTAACTCCACTCCACTCACACTAACTCCACTCACACTAACTCCACTCCACTCACTCACACTAACTCCACTCCACTCACACTAACTCCACTCACACTAACTCCACTCCACTCACACTAACTCCACTCCACTCACACTAACTCCACACCACTCACACTAACTCCACTCACACTAACTCCACTCCACTCACACTAACTCCACTCCACTCACACTAACTCCACTCACACTAACTCCACTAACACTAACTCCACTCCACTCACACTAACTCCACTCCACTCACACTAACTCCACTCACACTAACTCCACTCACACTAACTCCACTCACACTAACTCCACTCCACTCACTCACACTAACTCCACTCCACTCACACTAACTCAACTCCACTCACTCCACTCCACTCACACTAACTCCACTCACACTAACTCCACTCCACTCACTCACACTAACTCCACTCCACTCACACTAACTCAACTCCACTAACTCCACTCCACTCACACTAACTCCACTCACACTAACTCCACTCACACGAGATAAAACACATCTCAGACCGACGGCCATCAGCGCTGACACAGTGATCCTCAGACGCACTGAACAGCCAATGCTTCATCACCTCATGGCTCACTTTCAGCTCTGAGTCGGGACAGTGACGTCACATCCAATTCAAGACCATTTCACAGATTCTCAGAGATCAAATGATCAGCAGCTTAATCTGCAAATTACATAATCATGTACTTCATGGGACAAAACTGATCTGCAATGATGACTGCCCTGACGATCAAACAGACATCATTAGGACATTTAGACCTTTCGGCTTTCCAGGACTTTGATGGTCATGTTGCGAAACAATCCCTTGCATCATCAAATGTGCTCAAAGTATGTTTATCAACCTAATGGCTCAACACTGATGCCTCGTCTCCGTCTCTCTTCTAGTTATGAGCTCCACCGCTTCATATTCCTGGCCTATTTTAGTCCCACAAAGCAGCAGCAGCGCAGTGGTTTAGATGTGTGTGTTCCTGGTAGTCTGGTCTCTGCTCGTTAGAGCTAGTGGATGTTGTGTGAAATGCCCGATGTGGTTTGTGTCAGGAGATCTGTGAAGATGAGGGATCTAAACAAGTATCTGAACTGTTGAGCGAGTCGCAACATTAACGAGCCATTAAAACCAACTTTTAAAGACACACGATCATTTCTGCAGGACAAGGAAAAGAGAGAGAGACATGTTCTACAGATTGTGTTGCATTGTGAAACCTTTTCAGACAATTGTTAGATTTTGCTGTATTTGGCCGAGTGGCCGTTAGGGTGGCACGCAATCTATTAGATTTCTCTAATACATAAAATAAGTAAGCTTGACCAGAGGTCTTATGGGGAAATAATTTATTGAAGGTAGTAGTGTAGCACAGTTCTCCAGCAGCGATGTTAGCATGTCGGCCTTCAAAGAATCTAAACCCAAAGTTACAGAACTTTATACATAAAGACAAAAGAGCTACATACAACGGAAACAGCAATGTTGTTTCTTTGTCATTCACACCCATCAGTTTCTATTGGCCATAGGTCTGTATGTGCCATTCTGTTCACACCTTCACAGTCACAGATAGAGTTGATTGCATCTGGGGCACAGTCACGATTTAAATGCATCTGACTAAAGATGACTGAAAATACACATAATCCTTCATAGACAAACTTCTTTAGCCGTCACTGCTTTTTTTGGCATCCTTAGTTGCACTGAAAATTGCACAAACGTACTGTTGTGACTGAGTACAATCACCACACTAACACACACAGAAGAGGCGTGTGCTTCATTCATCAGAGGCGAACAGCATTAGTCAGAGTCCTACACAACCCGACGCTCGTTCCCCAGCCCACGCCACGCTTCATACACATCACAAACTGAGAGGCACAGCACATTTGTTTGGTCACCGATGCAGAACAAAGAGCTTAGGTTGTTTATCCTGAAAATGCATCAATCCACCATCATCTCTGATGTATTAGCAGACATGATAACAACATGTCCAACACTAACACTCGCAGAGAAGCATCTTCAAAACGTGATCGACGCGATCTAGTGCTGCGCTTTATTTGGAACGGGAATCTACATGAAGATTGAACACAAACACAACAAAACAGAGCTTGTTTAAGTGTTACTGTAATTTCCATGCTGCGGTTTTGAAACGCTAATGCTCATCTGTCCGTCTCTGTAAGACCTCATGTGCTAAATCAAGGTGTTATGCTGGGATGAAATGAGCTACTGTACGTCTCTTCAAACACAGCATTTAAAGTGCTGAGAACACGAAACAATCCAACAGACGCAACAGATAAAGTCACAACACGTTTGAATGATCTGTGTGCCACAATCGTCCAGATACGTACTCGCAGCTCCTCCAGTTTTGCAAAAATATTCGTACAAACAAAAATATATCACGGTAAGACATGGGTTATCTTACCTGTGGGAATGTGGTCGAACGCTGACGGCTTCAAAATCTCCACAGTCTGATCCATCTGAGAGTCTGAGACAAAACAACAGAAACAGAACATGATTCAGTGGCAAAACGATCTATTTTCACCGTCATATGGAGGAAATACATGTTTTGTAAGCAACACATAAATCATAAATGTTTCACATTTTCAGTAGATGTTCAACCAGTGGAGAAAAAGTTTTCTACCTCTCTAACATTCAGATATTTCAGCGTTTACCTGAAAACACACAGCTGTTGGTGTTTATTGTTCGTTAAACTTAAACTGGTCATTGTTTATTAAACTGTTCTTCCGAAAAAGTGAGCCAATCACGTAGGTTTTTAAAGTACGGAGGCCTTTAAAGTCAGACGTTACAAGTGAAGACTACAAGTAAAGGGGTCCAGTGATGGCAGCTGAGCGGCAGTGTGGTAAATAACAGTGTAAATGAGGAGTAAAGCCGCAGATGGTAATTACAGAGAACATGAAAAGGCTTTTCACTTCTTCACAGCAGCCCAACACAGCAAGACCCGGCTACAAATAACCCCAGAGAGAGAGGGATGAGAGAGAGAGAGAGAGAGAGAGAGAGAGAGAGAGAGAGAGAGAGAGAGATAGAGAGAGGAGGAGGGGGGGGGGGGAGACAGAGAGAGAGAGGGATGGAGGGAGGGAAGTCTTCAGTATGTAAGCAGACACAGACTAGCATTCTCCTTCAACACAACTCCCTGAGCTGAGCAGGTGTTCAATCTCAGTTAAATATCTGGTCATTTTTACCAGCGATCATTGGCATGATATTTACCAGCTCATCATCCTTGATTCCTTTGTAACCCAAGAGTAGAAGCACTGACTTTACCCAGGGCTGCAAATCCTTCACAAACTTCTATTTTTGGTAAATTTCCAAGGACTAGACAACCCCTGGAAACTGCTTTGATGTTCATCTAATTAGGCCTCATCGCAGCCGTGCATCAGGGAATTCTGTTTATATGCGAGCGCCTATTTTTAGAAGGACAGGAGTAGCTTCATCTCAGATCCGCTGTGTCTCCACATCCATGAGGGATGAGCCCAAGTGTGTTTGCTTTTTGGCAATCAGTACGGTTCAGAACAACAGGGAGGGTGATGAACTGTAATAGTTAGGCTTAGCAGAGAGTTCAGTGTTAGTATTCACATGAAACAACAAGACATGTTAGTATTTACAACGTAAAACGGCCAAATGAACATTAGGGTTATGACATGCATATGATTTTAGTGCATTACAAAAGGCTAAACATCTTTTAATTTTTTTTAAAACACAGAATTTCCAGTCAACTTGATGGCCAATGGAGGAAACTGAAAAGCTATGAGAGAATCAGAAGTGATAGTCGACAAACATCTTCGGTCCGTCCAAACAATGAGCAAAGATGTCAGTAAGTACAGATAGATCTAACCCTTCTGTGTCTGTAAGTACAGATAGATCTAACCCTTCTGTGTCTGCAAGTACAGATAGATCTAACCCTTCTGTGTCTGCAAGTACAGATAGATCTAACCCTTCTGTGTCTGCAAGTACAGATAGATCTAACCCTTCTGTGTCAGTAAGTACAGATAGATCTAACCCTTCTGTGTCAGTAAGTACAGATAGATCTAACCCTTCTGTGTCTGTAAGTACAGATAGATCTAACCCTTCTGTGTCAGTAAGTACAGATAGATCTAACCCTTCTGTGTCTGCAAGTACAAATAGATCTAACCCTTCTGTGTCAGTAAGTACAGATAGATCTAACCCTTCTGTGTCTGCAAGTACAGATAGATCTAACCCTTCTGTGTCAGTAAGTACAGATAGATCTAACCCTTCTGTGTCAGTAAGTACAGATAGATCTAACCCTTCTGTGTCAGTAAGTACAGATAGATCTAACCCTTCTGTGTCTGTAAGTACAGATAGATCTAACCCTTCTGTGTCTGCAAGTACAGATAGATCTAACCCTTCTGTGTCAGTAAGTACAGATAGATCTAACCCTTCTGTGTCTGCAAGTACAGATAGATCTAACCCTTCTGTGTCAGTAAGTACAGATAGATCTAACCCTTCTGTGTCAGTAAGTACAGATAGATCTAACCCTTCTGTGTCAGTAAGTACAGATAGATCTAACCCTTCTGTGTCTGCAAGTACAGATAGATCTAACCCTTCTGTGTCAGTAAGTACAAATAGATCTAACCCTTCTGTGTCAGTAAGTACAGATAGATCTAACCCTTCTGTGTCAGTAAGTACAAATAGATCTAACCCTTCTGTGTCAGTAAGTACAGATAGATCTAACCCTTCTGTGTCTGCAAGTACAGATAGATCTAACCCTTCTGTGTCAGTAAGTACAAATAGATCTAACCCTTCTGTGTCAGTAAGTACAGATAGATCTAACCCTTCTGTGTCAGTAAGTACAGATAGATCTAACCCTTCTGTGTCAGTAAGTACAAATAGATCTAACCCTTCTGTGTCAGTAAGTACAGATAGATCTAACCCTTCTGTGTCTGCAAGTACAGATAGATCTAACCCTTCTGTGTCTGCAAGTACAGATAGATCTAACCCTTCTGTGTCAGTAAGTACAGATATATCTAACCCTTCTGTGTCAGTAAGTACAGATAGATCTAACCCTTCTGTGTCAGTAAGTACAGATAGATCTAACCCTTCTGTGTCAGTAAGTACAGATAGATCTAACCCTTCTGTGTCAGTAAGTACAGATAGATCTAACCCTTCTGTGTCAGTAAGTACAGATAGATCTAACCCTTCTGTGTCTGTAAGTACAGATAGATCTAACCCTTCTGTGTCAGTAAGTACAAATAGATCTAACCCTTCTGTGTCAGTAAGTACAGATAGATCTAACCCTTCTGTGTCAGTAAGTACAAATAGATCTAACCCTTCTGTGTCAGTAAGTACAGATAGATCTAACCCTTCTGTGTCTGCAAGTACAGATAGATCTAACCCTTCTGTGTCAGTAAGTACAAATAGATCTAACCCTTCTGTGTCAGTAAGTACAGATAGATCTAACCCTTCTGTGTCAGTAAGTACAGATAGATCTAACCCTTCTGTGTCAGTAAGTACAAATAGATCTAACCCTTCTGTGTCAGTAAGTACAGATAGATCTAACCCTTCTGTGTCTGCAAGTACAGATAGATCTAACCCTTCTGTGTCTGCAAGTACAGATAGATCTAACCCTTCTGTGTCAGTAAGTACAGATAGATCTAACCCTTCTGTGTCAGTAAGTACAGATAGATCTAACCCTTCTGTGTCAGTAAGTACAAATAGATCTAACCCTTCTGTGTCTGCAAGTACAGATAGATCTAACCCTTCTGTGTCAGTAAGTACAGATAGATCTAACCCTTCTGTGTCAGTAAGTACAGATAGATCTAACCCTTCTGTGTCAGTAAGTACAGATAGATCTAACCCTTCTGTGTCAGTAAGTACAGATAGATCTAACCCTTCTGTGTCAGTAAGTACAGATAGATCTAACCCTTCTGTGTCTGCAAGTACAGATAGATCTAACCCTTCTGTGTCAGTAAGTACAGATAGATCTAACCCTTCTGTGTCAGTAAGTACAGATAGATCTAACCCTTCTGTGTCTGCAAGTACAGATAGATCTAACCCTTCTGTGTCAGTAAGTACAGATAGATCTAACCCTTCTGTGTCAGTAAGTACAGATAGATCTAACCCTTCTGTGTCAGTAAGTACAGATAGATCTAACCCTTCTGTGTCAGTAAGTACAGATAGATCTAACCCTTCTGTGTCTGCAAGTACAGATAGATCTAACCCTTCTGTGTCAGTAAGTACAGATAGATCTAACCCTTCTGTGTCTGTAAGTACAGATCGATCTAACCCTTCTGTGTCTGCAAGTACAGATAGATCTAACCCTTCTGTGTCAGTAAGTACAGATAGATCTAACCCTTCTGTGTCAGTAAGTACAGATAGATCTAACCCTTCTGTGTCAGTAAGTACAGATAGATCTAACCCTTCTGTGTCTGCAAGTACAGATAGATCTAACCCTTCTGTGTCAGTAAGTACAAATAGATCTAACCCTTCTGTGTCAGTAAGTACAGATAGATCTAACCCTTCTGTGTCAGTAAGTACAAATAGATCTAACCCTTCTGTGTCAGTAAGTACAGATAGATCTAACCCTTCTGTGTCTGTAAGTACAGATAGATCTAACCCTTCTGTGTCAGTAAGTACAGATAGATCTAACCCTTCTGTGTCAGTAAGTACAGATAGATCTAACCCTTCTGTGTCAGTAAGTACAGATAGATCTAACCCTTCTGTGTCAGTAAGTACAGATAGATCTAACCCTTCTGTGTCAGTAAGTACAGATAGATCTAACCCTTCTGTGTCTGTAAGTACAAATAGATCTAACCCTTCTGTGTCAGTAAGTACAGATAGATCTAACCCTTCTGTGTCTGCAAGTACAGATAGATCTAACCCTTCTGTGTCAGTAAGTACAAATAGATCTAACCCTTCTGTGTCAGTAAGTACAGATAGATCTAACCCTTCTGTGTCTGCAAGTACAGATAGATCTAACCCTTCTGTGTCAGTAAGTACAAATAGATCTAACCCTTCTGTGTCAGTAAGTACAGATAGATCTAACCCTTCTGTGTCTGCAAGTACAGATAGATCTAACCCTTCTGTGTCTGTAAGTACAGATAGATCTAACCCTTCTGTGTCAGTAAGTACAGATAGATCTAACCCTTCTGTGTCAGTAAGTACAGATAGATCTAACCCTTCTGTGTCAGTAAGTACAGATAGATCTAACCCTTCTGTGTCAGTAAGTACAGATAGATCTAACCCTTCTGTGTCAGTAAGTACAGATAGATCTAACCCTTCTGTGTCAGTAAGTACAAATAGATCTAACCCTTCTGTGTCAGTAAGTACAGATAGATCTAACCCTTCTGTGTCAGTAAGTACAGATAGATCTAACCCTTCTGTGTCAGTAAGTACAGATAGATCTAACCCTTCTGTGTCTGTAAGTACAGATAGATCTAACCCTTCTGTGTCAGTAAGTACAGATAGATCTAACCCTTCTGTGTCTGTAAGTACAGATAGATCTAACCCTTCTGTGTCAGTAAGTACAGATAGATCTAACCCTTCTGTGTCAGTAAGTACAGATAGATCTAACCCTTCTGTGTCTGCAAGTACAGATAGATCTAACCCTTCTGTGTCAGTAAGTACAAATAGATCTAACCCTTCTGTGTCAGTAAGTACAGATAGATCTAACCCTTCTGTGTCAGTAAGTACAGATAGATCTAACCCTTCTGTGTCTGTAAGTACAGATAGATCTAACCCTTCTGTGTCAGTAAGTACAGATAGATCTAACCCTTCTGTGTCAGTAAGTACAGATAGATCTAACCCTTCTGTGTCAGTAAGTACAGATAGATCTAACCCTCCTGAAAGGTGCTGATGATTCTAGGGATCCACCACGATACACAACTTCATATAATAATCAATCTGAGGAGAGATGATATGTGGGGCTGAGGAGAGCCTAAGCTACAATAATCTAAATTTAAAAAAAAGGGTTAGCACATTATTCCACAATTAGAATATTTCACTTCTTATGGATCAAGAGTTGCCACTCTGTTCCAAAAGCCCATACAGACAAAAACACTTGTGGACTAGTGATTTGCATTGGAAATGCAATATATGAGGAACACACACAGCCTGAAATTCAGACATGAAACTGATATGCTGTGGTTATTTAAACCAATATGACTAAACGTATCACTTTGCATGCCAATGTGTTGGACTACTACCTTGATAAGAGAGCTGTGGTTACGCATCACCCCATACAGCAACAGGCATGAAACCTGAGCTCAGTTTCATAGAGCAAAGCACCTTCAGAAAACCACAAGACAATAAAACTGCATGTCAGCCTTGTTGTAGTCATGAAAATGACGGCACAACGGAGCCGAGTTTAACTAAGTGGCATGCAAAAAGGCCATTCCCAACGCAAACATTCAGCCAACTACTGAGCAGCCGCTTTTGTCCACGGCAACATCTTATAGACCAAAGCTTTGACTGAAACATTAAGCTGAGTGCTGATGTTCGCTGGCAGGGAAAGAATTGAAGGTGTCCTGATGCTGTGGTTATGGTGGATTAGTTTGTCCCCAAGTGAAGTGATACTGAAGTGACACACACACACCAGCGCTGATATGTGTTTGAAACACAGGCAAGTCCTCATCTACGCCACACTGTCAGCCGGTGACCACGGGAAAAAGTGACCCAAAGAAACAGATTGTGAAAGCCTCCAGACTAACAATCTGTTAGGGTTTTAGTGTAGCTAAAGAGTTTTTCAGACTAGCTTACAGACTAGAGACAACAGGTCTAGGTTTAAAAAAAAGCTAAAGAACCCTACGAGCTGAACTTGTCACTTGCCACTGTCGCCTTTTCCCCCCTTTGTTGCCATTGGCTTGCTTAGTTGGGGACATTACATTTAAATTAAATTTAATATTCAACAATAATATTGATCTGCCTGCATCGACACCATTATATGAGAACTGAACTGAGCTGGACAATGACATCAAGGTTTACTCCAGAGCGGCTATATATATATATATATATATATATATATATATATATATAAATTAATAACTTTTTTTAAAACAAAAATGAAACATCACTGAACTTACTTAAGCTGGACTGTGACGCTATTTTCTTCTGTAAACAAACTTTGTTGCATTATTTTCCGGTTATCTCTGTAACGCCTGGTTCACACCGGACGCCGAAGCGACGCGGAACGGAAAATCACGCGCGGTCCGGCGCCTGCCTGGGTCTTTGGTGTTTTATGCCCCCAACGGCGCCTTCCAGGCAGCGAGGGGATGGGTAGGTTTAAGGTTGAGGGTAGGGTTAGCTGCCTCTAAGGAGCCATTGGGGGCTTAAAACACCATCGAGCACCTTCCATGTTCACACCAGACGCGTATTCTCCGCGGCGGTCGACAAGCGCTTCTGCTCAGTTGTTGTTTATTCAGAGCTATTTTTTACATCATGGGTAAGTAAATAACCTCATAAAATGAATACACCATGTTTCTGTAACCAAGAAGTTTGTACACTTCTTTTATTAATCCGTTGTCGAGACACACACGCAGCCAGAGAGAGAATATGGTAGACAGTAGTAGTGTAGATATACCGTTGAAATATACATCCTCTCTTCAAATTTATTAAATCTTTTTTGTTGTGTTTTTTCTTTCTTTGTTTTCATCTTTCTAGTCTGTTTAGATACACAAATATGATCGCATTTGTCACTTGCGGTATTTTAATTTTTGAAAATTGCTTATATTTTGACAATTGACCGGATTGTCTCGTGTTTCTTGGTGTGACTTCCTGCTGGAATGGACGCGGATCACTCGCGCTGCTTTGATTATAAAAAGCGCTGTATAAATAAATGTGACTTGACTGAAGTTAGGAGCTGCTGTAGGTCTCTCTCTCACTCTCTCTCTCTCTCTCTCTCTCTCTCTCTCTCTCTCTCTCTCTCTCTCACTCTCTCTCTCTCTCTCTCTCTCTCTCTCTCTCTCTCTCTCACTCTCTCTCTCTCTCTCTCTCACTCTCTCTCTCTCTCTCTCTCTCTCTCTCTCTCTCTCTCTCTCTCTCTCTCTCTCTCTCTCTCTCTCTCTCTCTCTCTCTCTCTCTCTCTCAAACATACTCACTTAAACCTAAAACACTGCAGTTCTAACGCAACATCCATTGCCACTCTATTCAACAGTAAGACTGGCTGAGTTAAAAGGTAAACAAATGTTTCATTTGACTTGAACTCAATCGCATGCATTTTCAGGCTAGAATGAGAGAGTAAAACACAATGTCTCAGATAAGCTTGATTAAATTCTGGTAAATGCTTCAGGTCTGACAGAGCACTTCGGAGAGCAGAAAGAAGTGGCCAACATCCATTCATCCATTCATCCACTGGAGCAGCTCCACATTTCTATAATTAAAGATGCCACAGAGTCGTTAGTTGCAGGCAAAACAACATTCTCAAGCCTGTTATGAACAGGACTTCTTGCTATACCATTTTGTAGAGGCCAATTCATTTGTTAAAAGTTTCACTATAATAATGTACGCCAATAAGAAGATATTGCTCTTGAAAAAAATGAGACCAGAATAAATTGTTTATGTGATGTATGTTGCTTTGATTATACATGACAGGCTTAAAAAGATGCTGGAAAAAGCCATGGCAGTGACATTAATAGAGGTGATATATGACTAGATCCTATTCCTAACTGATCTGGGTCAGAACCTGATTTAGCATCTGTGCTGTTCACTTTCCTTCAGTTTCCTGGTCTACTAATGAGACGGATGAGCATTTCCTCAGCCACAGAACAGGAGAGAGTAACAATGTCCAGCAGGTCTAAAAATACCATCCTAACTCTTCCTCTTATAGCGCAGGATTCTGGATTTTTAGTTTTGTTTCAAACAGCGAATCTGAACAGACAACTAAACAAAATAACATGTAATCTACTCTCTGTCTAGTTTCTGACACAATGTTAATTGTTAATTGCTCCGGTCTATTTTGAATGAATGATTCAAAGACTCTATTTTGATATTCCTCTATCACTACCATAGAAATCGGTATTTATACAATGCAAGAACATTTTAGAATGAATTTACAGCATTTCCCGGCCACTAGTCGTCGTACTGTCAAAATAATTGATGCAGCATCTCCTATTCTGTAATGCACGAGCAGCCATTGAGCCATTGAGCCGTTAAGCCAATGAGAGGCATGAAAACACTGAAAAATGAAAGGACTTCTGAATGTGGCAATTAGGCAAAATTGGGAACATGCCGAATCATCACTTTAATTAGACGCAATATCATTAGGATCTTTACATCAGTGTCCGGAATGCACACAGACAATTGCCTGCGATGTCAAAGGTGGGATAGCAGTGACGGGTCCTGTGTGGACTGGGATCGGATGTTGGCAGAACATCCAGTATCTCTCTCACCCGCTGGCTTGCTGCGCTCTTTTGTTTGTCTGGGCCGATTGCAATTAAAATCAGCAAGCTTCCGTGCGTGATCTGAGACTCCGGCGCTGGGAACAGATGTGAGACGGAGCAGGAGTCAGATGGAGGGATTGGGGGATTAGCGGGCGTCTGGAGGGACAGAAACAATCGGCACGTTTGTTTGTGCGGCGCACGTGCAGAATCCATGATCTATAAATATCCCTTAGTTGAGCTACTGGAGTGATGCTTAGATAAATATAAACAGATGAGAAAGAGGGATAAAGAGGGACAGGACTGATAAAACAGGACAATCAGAGCGCTGCAGTTACGCCTGTCAGATTTCGTCAGCTCACGACGCTGGGGAATCCTGATGGGAATTTTCAACTTCAACGTTTATTTATTTATATATCGCATTTAAAAACAAAAGCTCTAAATCCAGATCGGAATTTATCCAGAATATCCTTCTCTGATAGAAAAATGGTTATTTGAGAAAGAACAACCTTCATATAATTTCACATAAAAAAGGTCATTTGGTATGTAATTTGGTAGCTCCGTAAAATCAAGGCCTGGTAAGATACCACTGCTGGTTTAAGACCGGGTGGAACAACACTAGGTGTGGGTAACAACACTAACCCTTAATTCCTTGCTTAAAGAACTATTCCCAATAGATAGCTCATGATTTCAAACAGATCTTTTAAAAATCGAGGAGGAATGGGATCCAGTGGAGTAGCTGTGTTTAACTATATCCGCTAGGACTGGAAGAGAGACCAGATCAAATATACCAGAACTTGGCCTGGGAACAATAATAGTTGAAGCACAATATCTTCTCTAATCAGTTCAATCTTCCTTAAAAAAAAGGGTTTATTGTGCTAAATAAAACTTTTGGGCAGTGAGCAATTCTACTTATTAAATCAGAAAAATCTTTTGTTCTAGCAGCTTTAACTCTTTTCCGTCTGCGTTCAGCTTTCCTTCAGGCCTGTGTTTCACCGTTATAGCATGAGCTTCAGGCCTTTTAATTCTGAGAGGAGCAACATCATTCATAACATCCAAACATGCAGAGTCAAAAACAGCAGTGAACTCCTCTGTGTCTAAAGAGTCCAAGAAACCTCCATGACAGAAGAAACTGGGCTTTTTAGTTTTTTGATCTCTCCATTCTCTTTCCAAGTTTTGCTGGTCCTGTTTCAGTATTTCTTTCGCTTTTCTTCTACGCACCTTGTTGATGTGAAGTCACACCAGAACAACTACACAACATTTTTGTCTTTGACCGCAATAGACACTGGCCTTTATAACAGAGCAGATCCAGAACTACACATATTAGATTATTATTTCTAAAAAACTACAACAATGATCCTGTAGTGAAACTGAGATCACAACACTAACAGCACAGGTGGGAACAGTGGATGATCTGAGCCGTGTTTGATGGAAATCCCATTACATCATTAAACGAATCCTGGATTACTGGCGCTCGGGCCAGAAGATGAAACTCACACGCAAACATTGACGAAACTTTGACCGTTTTTGTTTATTTTTATAGACAATTACTTTAAATATCATCATCTACTCACACGCTGAAACGGAAGATATTAGTCAGAATCATGAGAGACACGCACCTGAATGACTTTGGGAAGTCATGATATTCGGAGCAGCTGACGATGTGTCAAATGTTTTCAAATCTTCAGAGGTAGTTCCAGCAAAGCTGTGATTTCTGCTCCTCGTCTCGACAAATCCAACCGGCCGCTGTTAGAAAACAGACCCATTAGTAAAGATCTCAGATAGCTCTTATTCACAGACTGGAGCCTCTACATAGACCACAAGCCAAACACAATCCGTCAGTGAGAGAGACGATCAAACCCAACTTCACACACGCCACACACGTCTGCCATCGCTACGAACAGCGAACTTTCAAACCTGTATGAGTTTCTTCTGCTGAACACAAAGGAAAATATTTTGAAGAATGTCGGTAACCAAACAGTTGATGGACCTCATTGACCCGGGTCAAAGTCGTAAGGAAAAAAATACTAATGTTGGTCAATGGGGTTCATCAACTGTTTGGTTACCGACACTCTTCAAAATATCTTCCTTTGTGTTCAGCAGAAGAAAGAAACTCATACAGGTTTGAAACAACTTGTGACCCAGGTCTCTGTGATCATCAGGTTCTGTGTGTGTGACCCAGGTCTCTGTGATCATCTGGTTCTGTGTGTGTGACCCAGGTCTCTGTGATCATCAGGTTCTGTGTGTGTGACCCAGGTCTCTGTGATCATCAGGTTCTGTGTGTGTGACCCAGGTCTCTGTGATCATCAGGTTCTGTGTGTGTGACCCGGGTCTCTGTGATCATCAGGTTCTGTGTGTGTGACCCAGGTCTCTGTGATCATCAGGTTCTGTGTGTGTGACCCAGGTCTCTGTGATCATCAGGTTCTGTGTGTGTGACCCGGGTCTCTGTGATCATCAGGTTCTGTGTGTGTGACCCAGGTCTCTGTGATCATCAGGTTCTGTGTGTGTGACCCAGGTCTCTGTGATCATCAGGTTCTGTGTGTGACCCAGGTCTCTGTGATCATCAGGTTCTGTGTGTGCGACCCGGGCCTCTGTGATCATCTGGTTCTGTGTGTGTGACCCAGGTCTCTGTGATCATCAGGTTCTGTGTGTGTGACCCAGGTCTCTGTGATCATCAGGTTCTGTGTGTGTGACCCGGGTCTCTGTGATCATCAGGTTCTGTGTGTGTGACCCGGGTCTCTGTGATCATCAGGTTCTGTGTGTGTGACCCGGGTCTCTGTGATCATCAGGTTCTGTGTGTGACCCGGGTCTCTGTGATCATCAGGTTCTGTGTGTGTGACCCGGGTCTCTGTGATCATCAGGTTCTGTGTGTGTGACCCAGGTCTCTGTGATCATCAGGTTCTGTGTGTGTGACCCAGGTCTCTGTGATCATCAGGTTCTGTGTGTGTGACCCGGGTCTCTGTGATCATCAGGTTCTGTGTGTGACCCGGGTCTCTGTGATCATCAGGTTCTGTGTGTGACCCGGGTCTCTGTGATCATCAGATTCTGTGTGTGACCCGGGTCTCTGTGATCATCAGGTTCTGTGTGTGACCCGGGTCTCTGTGATCATCTGGTTCTGTGTGTGTGACCCGGGTCTCTGTGATCATCAGGTTCTGTGTGTGTGACCCGGGTCTCTGTGATCATCTGGTTCTGTGTGTGTGACCCGGGTCTCTGTGATCATCAGGTTCTGTGTGTGTGACCCGGGTCTCTGTGATCATCTGGTTCTGTGTGTGTGACCCGGGTCTCTGTGATCATCAGGTTCTGTGTGTGACCCGGGTCTCTGTGATCATCTGGTTCTGTGTGTGTGACCCGGGTCTCTGTGATCATCAGGTTCTGTGTGTGTGACCCGGGTCTCTGTGATCATCTGGTTCTGTGTGTGTGACCCGGGTCTCTGTGATCATCAGGTTCTGTGTGTGTGACCCGGGTCTCTGTGATCATCAGATTCTGTGTGTGACCCGGGTCTCTGTGATCATCAGGTTCTGTGTGTGACCCGGGTCTCTGTGATCATCAGGTTCTGTGTGTGTGACCCGGGTCTCTGTGATCATCGGGTTCTGTGTGCGACCCGGGTCTCTGTGATCATCAGGTTCTGTGTGTGACCCGGGTCTCTGTGATCATCTGGTTCTGTGTGTGTGACCTGGGTCTCTGTGATCATCAGGTTCTGTGTGTGATCATCAGGTTCTGTGTGTGTGACCTGGGTCTCTGTGATCATCAGGTTCTGTGTGTGATCATCAGGTTCTGTGTGTGTGACCTGGGTCTCTGTGATCATCAGGTTCTGTGTGTGTGACCCGGGTCTCTGTGATCATCTGGTTCTGTGTGCGACCCGGGTCTCTGTGATCATCAGGTTCTGTGTGTGACCCGGGTCTCTGTGATCATCAGGTTCTGTGTGTGACCCGGGTCTCTGTGATCATCAGGTTCTGTGTGTGACCCGGGTCTCTGTGATCATCGGGTTCTGTGTGCGACCCGGGTCTCTGAGATCATCAGGTTCTGTGTGTGACCCGGGTCTCTGTGATCATCAGGTTCTGTGTGTGACCCGGGTCTCTGTGATCATCTGGTTCTGTGTGTGTGACCTGGGTCTCTGTGATCATCAGGTTCTGTGTGTGATCATCAGGTTCTGTGTGTGACCCGGGTCTCTGTGATCATCAGGTTCTGTGTGTGACCCGGGTCTCTGTGATCATCTGGTTCTGTGTGTGTGACCTGGGTCTCTGTGATCATCAGGTTCTGTGTGTGTGACCCGGGTCTCTGTGATCATCAGGTTCTGTGTGTGTGACCCGGGTCTCTGTGATCATCAGGTTCTGTGTGTGACCCGGGTCTCTGTGATCATCAGGTTCTGTGTGTGACCCGGGTCTCTGTGATCATCAGGTTCTGTGTGTGTGACCCGGGTCTCTGTGATCATCAGGTTCTGTGTGTGTGACCCGGGTCTCTGTGATCATCAGGTTCTGTGTGTGACCCGGGTCTCTGTGATCATCAGGTTCTGTGTGTGTGACCCGGGTCTCTGTGATCATCAGGTTCTGTGTGTGACCCGGGTCTCTGTGATCATCAGGTTCTGTGTGTGACCCGGGTCTCTGAGATCATCAGGTTCTGTGTGTGCGACCCGGGTCTCTGAGATCATCGGCTTCTGTGTGCGACCCGGGCCTCTGTGATCATCTGGTTCTGTGTGTGTGACCCGGGTCTCTGAGATCATCAGGTTCTGTGTGTGTGACCCGGGTCTCTGTGATCATCAGGTTCTGTGTGTGTGACCCGGGTCTCTGTGATCATCAGGTTCTGTGTGTGACCCGGGTCTCTGTGATCATCAGGTTCTGTGTGTGACCCGGGTCTCTGAGATCATCAGGTTCTGTGTGTGCGACCCGGGTCTCTGAGATCATCGGCTTCTGTGTGCGACCCGGGCCTCTGTGATCATCTGGTTCTGTGTGTGTGACCCGGGTCTCTGAGATCATCAGGTTCTGTGTGTGACCCGGGTCTCTGAGATCATCAGGTTCTGTGTGTGTGACCCGGGTCTCTGAGATCATCAGGTTCTGCGTGTGACCCGGGTTCTGTGTGCGACCTGGGTCTCTGAGATCATCGGGTTCTGTGTGTGCGACCCGGGTCTCAGTGATCATCAGGTTCTGTGTGTGACCCGGGTCTCAGTGATCATCAGGTTCTGTGTGTGACCCGGGTCTCTGAGATCATCAGATTCTGTGTGTGACCCGAGAGGAACCCAGCGCAGAGAGAGAGAGAGAGAGAGAGAGAGAGAGAGAGAGTGTGTGTGTGTGTGTGTGTGTGTGTGTGTGTGTCATGGCAACCCTCCCTCATTCACAGAAACTGCGCCTCATGTTTAACCTGGCCATCCTCACATCATCAAGTTCAAGTTCACTCTATTTATACAGCACATTTACAACAGCCACTAGGCTGACCAAAGTGCTTTACAGAACAACCAGATAAATAATAAGAAAATAATACCTGCATAACAGCACTTAAAACACAAATAAAAGCAGCAGAGTAGCAAAACAGTATCAGACTAAAATATAAAATGGTAAAACCAATTTAAGAATAGAGATCAATATGCTAAAGAAAACAGGGAGGTTTTTAACAGAGCCTTGAGGACAGACAGGGTCGGGGCCGTTCTAATCTCTAGCGTCGCGGCCCTGCCACCGCTAATGCTCCCGCTAATGCTCCCGCTAATGCTCCCGCTACGCTCGAGTCGAACGCGAGGGACCAGCAGAGCCCGGCCGGAGGATCTTAGGCTTCTGGACGGAGTGTGAGGATGAACAGGTTCAGAGAGATAGGCAGGAGCTAGGTTATGTAGAGATTTAAAAACAAAGAGTAGAATTTTTAAATCTTTTTTAAATGTTTTAATTCTCTGTCGAACTGACAGCCAGTGTAGAGATCTGAGAATCGGGGAGATGTGGTCATATTTGCGACACTTATGAATAAGTCTGGCCGCAGCATTTTGGACTAACTGAAGACGAGCAATTTGAGAACTTGATATACCGCACTATAAGGAACTGCAGTAATCTAGCCGGGGCGTTATAAATGCACGAACAACCATTTCCAGAGTTTTCGGACTGAGAAAGCCTTTGATTTTAGACATTACACATTACGCTCCCCTGTCTGCCATGTACAGAAATATGTTCATTAAATATTCTTTGCTTTTTATATTTTATTTATTACACTTAAAAGAAATGTTTATATTTGTTTATTTATTTTTTTATTTTTTTCACAAATGACTTTTGGAAGTGCAATTTGATTACCATATGCAGTTTTAATAAAGTTGAATTAATGTAACCTTCTGCCATTTTTCTCTTCAAAGTGTACACTTGCAGTTGTTGATTATAATTAATTTACTGGTAGGCCCATTAAATAATAGTAAGGATAAACAATATTTAAAATGTATATAATTGTATATAATGTATATATCCCTATCCCATTATCTAACATCTGACTAATTAAAAAATTAACCTCAAAACACAACTTGCTAAATAGGCGATATCTATATCTAGCATAAAGAAAACAAATTGTAAGAACGTCGTCTGGCTGTTGCTGAATGTCTCGCAACATTGTTGCTTCAGCCTGGCGCGGTTTCAACTCTACGTTGTTACAATGTTGCGAGCGCGGAGACAGTGACAGACGTTTCCACAACTGTGTTTGCTGGGATCATCATTCCGTTCAAAAAACAGCGACAAAATAACAAACAACTGATGCTCTCTCTCTCTCTCTCTCTCTCTCTCTCTCACACACACACACACACACACACACACTCTCTCTCTCTCTCTCTCTCTCTCTCTCTCTCTCTCTCTCTCTCTCTCTCTCTCTCTCTCTAACACACACACACACACACACACACACACACACACACACACACACACACACACACACACACACACACACACACTCTCTCTCTCTCTCTCTCTCTCTCTCTCTCTCACACACACACACACACACACACTCCCACTCTCTCTCTCACACACACACACACACACACACACACACTCTCTCTCTCTCTCTCTCTCTCTCTCTCACACACACACACACACACACACACACACACTCCCACTCAAACTCTCTCTCTCTCTCTCACACACACACACACACACACACACTCTCTCTCTCTCTCTCTCTCTCCCGCTCACTCACCGGCTCGCGGGATTAACGCCAGGCGTCGGAACTCCTCCGGAACGCAGAAACGCAGGAACGCAGGAACGCTTCCTGACAGATTCCGCCATACTGGATGTTTGATTATGGAATCACGTCACGTGTAGAGTGGGACTGTACAATCATGGGACTGTAGAGGCGGGATCATCACGCATCACTCGCGCGCTCTTGCTCGGACCCGCACGCGCGCTGACGTCACTCACACACACTGACGCGCAATGATCAATGCAGTAATCTTTCCTGCTGAACTGAAGGACCCATGTTAATAAACTACAGCTGTATCACGTGTCTGCAAACAGAGATTTCGCTTACGGCTGATATCGGACTGTAGAAGTATAGAACTATTGAACTGTTCTCAGGACAGATGATCGTCAGGATTCCTGTATCCCGCAGATCTTCATTCATTTCTGTGAGAAAAAGCCTTCTTTTGAAACAATTTCGCTATCATACAGTCATGCTTCAACTCTTTCTATTTGAACAACCTATGTATAATTTATTTGTGTCTTCCACGTGACATTTATTCATTTTAGGCTTGGTCAGACACCATTTTTTTGTGGTTTTCTTATTTGTGTTACAAAACAAGTGACTCATTAATGATGATGTCACACTACAACAAGGTGCACATTATTCACCCCAAGATGAATGTGTTAGTCTGAATTATGCATCATCACATATATGTGCACTTCTAATGTTAATGTTGATTCAGCTCTTACAGTGAGACTCATTTTCATTCTGCTGAATAGATGCAGTGGATTTAATAAAACAGAACAATTTAATTCACATTTATTTGTATAGGTCATTTCATAATACATATCGTTTCACAGCAGCTTTACAGAAATGCATGAGTGCACATTACAGTTTAGACCGATCTGTTATCAGAGGAGACTGGACTTAGACAGACCTGTAACGCTCAGCACTGAGACGTTTATGTTTATTATCATGTAATACACTCTTTCTCAGAGAGAAACACACTCTTCAGTCGTGAAGTCACACATTTCTTCAGCCTTCGGATGCCTTTATTATTTTCCCTTGTAAACACACTCCCTTTTTTATGGAAGACAAATTAAATACTGCAGCATTTTCATTTCGATTATTAGATTTCATTAAGCGTGAACGTGTATCACCCAACTAACAAACCCTTTCATTTCAAACATCTCTATTCCTGCAGTGGATCCGTGTTTAGTGCTTTAGATTAGTGTAATGTCTTGTGGAAGTTAACTCTCGTAGCTCTACTGCTATAGTCAGTGAGACTGGTCTCTAACAATGAGATGGCGTGGGGGTTACACACGCTGAGACACACTGAGACACACTGAAACACACTGAGACACACTGAAACACTGAGACACTGAAACACACTGAGACACACTGAAACACACTGAGACACACTGAAACACACTGTGAAACACTGAGACACACTGAGACACACTGAAACACACTGAAACACACTGAAACACACTGAAACACTGAGACACACTGAAACACACTGAGACACACTGAAACACTGAGACACTGAAACACACTGAGACACTGAGACACACTGAAACACTGAAACACTGAGACACTGAAACACACTGAGACACTGAGACACACTGAAACACTGAAACACACTGAAACACTGAGACACTGAAACACACTGAGACACTGAGACACACTGAAACACTGAAACACACTGAAACACACTGAGACACTGAAACACACTGAGACACACTGAGACACACTGAAACACACTGAGACACACTGAAAACACACTGTGACACACTGAGACACACTGAGACACACTGAGACACACTGAAACACACTGTGAAACACTGAGACACACTGAAACACACTGAGACACTGAAACACTGAGACACACTGTGACACACTGAGACACTGAAACACTGAGACACACTGAGACACACTGAGACACACTGAAACACACTGAAACACTGAGACACACTGAGACACACTGAAACACACTGAGACACACTGAAACACACTGAGACACACTGAGACACTGAAACACTGAGACACACTGAAACACACTGTGAAACACTGAGACACACTGAAACACACTGAGACACTGAAACACTGAGACACACTGAAACACACTGAGACACTGAAACACTGAGACACACTGAAACACACTGAGACACACTGAGACACTGAAACACACTGAGACACACTGAGACACACTGAGACACACTGAAACACACTGAGACACACTGAGACACTGAAACACACTGAAACACTGAGACACACTGAGACACACTGAAACACTGAGACACACTGAAACACACTGAGACACACTGAAACACTGAGACACACTGAAACACACTGAGACACTGAGACACACTGAGACACACTGAAACACTGAGACACTGAAACACACTGAGACACACTGAAACACTGAGACACTGAGACACTGAAACACACTGAAACACTGAGACACTGAAACACACTGAGACACACTGAAACACTGAGACACTGAAACACACTGAGACACTGAAACACACTGAAACACACTGAGACACTGAAACACTGAAACACACTGAAACACTGAAACACACTGAAACACACTGAGACACTGAAACACACTGAGGCACACTGAAACACACTGAGACACACTGAGACACACTTAGACACACTGAGACACTGAGACACACTGAGACACACTTAGACACACTGAGACACTGAAACACTGAGACACACTGAGACACACTGAGACACACTGAAACACACTTAGACACACTGAGACACACTGTGAAACACTGAAACACACTGAGACACACTGAAACACACTGAGACACACTTAGACACACTGAGACACTGAGACACACTGAGACACACTTAGACACACTGAGACACACTGAGACACACTGAAACACACTGAGACACACTGAAACACACTGTGAAACACTGAGACACACTGAGACACACTGAAACACACTGAAACACTGAGACACACTGAAACACACTGAGACACACTGAAACACACTGAGACACTGAAACACTGAGACACTGAAACACACTGAGACACTGAGACACACTGAAACACTGAAACACACTGAAACACACTGAGACACTGAAACACACTGAGACACACTGAGACACACTGAGACACACTGAAACACACTGAGACACACTGAGACACACTGAGACACACTGAGACACACTGAAAACACACTGTGATACACTGAGACACTGAAACACTGAGACACACTGAAACACACTGTGAAACACTGAGACACACTGAAACACACTGAGACACTGAAACACTGAGACACACTGAAACACACTGAGACACTGAAACACTGAGACACACTGAAACACACTGAAACACACTGAGACACACTGAGACACTGAAACACTGAGACACACTGAGACACACTGAGACACACTGAGACACACTGAAACACACTGAGACACACTGAAACACACTGAGACACACTGAAACACACTGAGACACACTGAGACACTGAAACACTGAGACACACTGAAACACACTGTGAAACACTGAGACACACTGAAACACTGAGACACTGAAACACTGAGACACACTGAAACACACTGAGACACTGAAACACTGAGACACACTGAAACACACTGAGACACACTGAGACACTGAAACACACTGAGACACACTGAGACACACTGAGACACACTGAGACACTGAAACACACTGAGACACACTGAGACACACTGAGACACACTGAGACACACTGAGACACACTGAAACACACTGAGACACACTGAAACACACTGAAACACTGAGACACACTGAGACACACTGAAACACACTGAGACACACTGAAACACACTGAGACACTGAAACACTGAGACACACTGAGACACACTGAAACACTGAGACACACTGAAACACTGAGACACACTGAAACACACTGAGACACTGAAACACTGAGACACACTGAAACACACTGTGAAACACTGAGACACACTGAAACACACTGAGACACTGAAACACTGAGACACACTGAAACACACTGAAACACACTGAGACACACTGAGACACATTAAAACACACTGAGACACACTGAAAACACACTGTGACACACTGAGACACACTGAAACACACTGAGACACACTGAGACACACTGAGACACTGAAACACTGAGACACACTGAAACACACTGTGAAACACTGAGACACACTGAAACACACTGAGACACACTGAGACACTGAAACACTGAGACACACTGAAACACACTGTGAAACACTGAGACACACTGAAACACACTGTGAAACACTGAGACACACTGAAACACACTGAGACACTGAAACACTGAGACACACTGAAACACACTGAGACACTGAAACACTGAGACACACTGAAACACACTGAGACACACTGAGACACTGAAACACACTGAGACACACTGAGACACACTCAGACACACTGAGACACACTGAAACACACTGAAACACTGAGACACACTGAGACACACTGAAACACACTGAGACACACTGAAACACACTGAGACACACTGAGACACTGAAACACTGAGACACACTGAAACACACTGTGAAACACTGAGACACACTGAAACACACTGAGACACACTGAGACACACTGAAACAAACTGAGACACTGAAACACTGAGACACACTGAAACACACTGAGACACACTGAGACACTGAAACACACTGAGACACACTGAGACACACTGAGACACACTGAGACACACTGAAACACACTGAAACACTGAGACACACTGAGACACACTGAAACACTGAGACACACTGAAACACTGAGACACACTGAAACACACTGAGACACTGAAACACTGAGACACACTGAAACACACTGAGACACACTGAGACACTGAAACACACTGAGACACTGAAACACTGAGACACACTGAAACACACTGAGACACACTGAGACACTGAAACACACTGAAACACACTGAGACACACTGAGACACTGAAACACACTGAGACACACTGAAACACACTGAAACACACTGAAACACTGAGACACTGAAACACACTGAGACACTGAAACACTGAGACACACTGAAACACACTGAGACACACTGAGACACTGAAACACACTGAGACACACTGAGACACACTGAGACACACTGAGACACACTGAAACACACTGAAACACTGAGACACACTGAGACACACTGAAACACACTGAGACACACTGAAACACACTGAGACACACTGAGACACTGAAACACTGAGACACACTGAAACACACTGTGAAACACTGAGACACACTGAAACACACTGAGACACTGAAACACTGAGACACACTGAAACACACTGAGACACTGAAACACTGAGACACACTGAAACACACTGAGACACACTGAGACACTGAAACACACTGAGACACACTGAGACACACTGAGACACACTGAAACACACTGAAACACTGAGACACACTGAGACACACTGAAACACTGAGACACACTGAAACACTGAGACACACTGAAACACACTGAGACACTGAAACACTGAGACACACTGAAACACACTGAGACACACTGAGACACTGAAACACACTGAGACACTGAAACACTGAGACACACTGAAACACACTGAGACACACTGAGACACTGAAACACACTGAAACACACTGAGACACACTGAGACACTGAAACACACTGAGACACACTGAAACACACTGAAACACACTGAAACACTGAGACACTGAAACACACTGAGACACACTGAAACACTGAGACACTGAAACACACTGAGACACTGAAACACACTGAAACACACTGAGACACACTGAAACACTGAAACACACTGAAACACTGAAACACACTGAGACACTGAAACACACTGAGGCACACTGAAACACACTGAGACACACTGAGACACACTTAGACACACTGAGACACTGAGACACACTGAGACACACTTAGACACACTGAGACACTGAAACACTGAGACACACTGAGACACACTGAAACACACTTAGACACACTGAGACACACTGTGAAACACTGAAACACACTGAGACACACTGAAACACACTGAGACACACTTAGACACACTGAGACACTGAGACACACTGAGACACACTGAGACACACTGAAACACACTGAGACACACTGAAACACACTGTGAAACACTGAGACACACTGAGACACACTGAAACACACTGAAACACACTGAAACACTGAGACACACTGAAACACACTGAGACACACTGAAACACACTGAGACACACTGAAACACTGAGACACACTGAAACACTGAGACACACTGAAACACTGAAACACACTGAAACACACTGAGACACACTGAGACACACTGAAACACACTGAGACACACTGAAACACTGAAACACACTGAAACACACTGAGACACACTGAGACACACTGAAACACACTGAGACACACTGAAACACACTGAGACACACTGAAACACTGAGACACTGAAACACTGAGACACACTGAGACACACTGAAACACACTGAGACACTGAAACACACTGAGACACACTGAGACACACTGAGACACACTGAAACACTGAGACACTGAAACACTGAGACACACTGAGACACACTGAAACACACTGAGACACTGAAACACACTGAGACACACTGAGACACACTGAGACACACTGAGACACTGAGACACTGAAACACTGAGACACACTGAAACACACTGAGACACTGAAACACACTGAGACACACTGAGACACACTGAGACACACTGAGACACACTGAAACACACTGAGACACACTGAGACACACTGAAGCACACTGAAACACACTGAGACACACTGAGACACACTGAAACACTGAGACACTGAGACACACTGAGACACACTGAGACACACTGAGACACACTGAAGCACACTGAAACACACTGAAACACACTGAGACACACTGAGACACACTGAGACACTGAGACACACTGAGACACACTGAGACACACTGAAACACTGAGACACACTGAAACACACTGAGACACACTGAGACACACTGAGACACACTGAGACACACTGAAACACTGAAACACACTAACACACTGAAACACACTGAGACACTGAAACACACTGAGGCACACTGAAACACTGAGACACACTGAAACACACTTAGACACACTGAGACACACTGTGAAACACTGAAACACACTGAGACACACTGAAACACACTGAGACACACTTAGACACACTGAGACACTGAGACACACTGAGACACACTGAGACACACTGAAACACACTGAGACACACTGAAACACACTGTGAAACACTGAGACACACTGAGACACACTGAAACACACTGAAACACACTGAAACACACTGAAACACTGAGACACACTGAAACACACTGAGACACACTGAAACACACTGAGACACACTGAAACACTGAGACACACTGAAACACTGAGACACACTGAAACACTGAAACACACTGAAACACACTGAGACACACTGAGACACACTGAAACACACTGAGACACACTGAAACACTGAAACACACTGAAACACACTGAGACACACTGAGACACACTGAAACACACTGAGACACACTGAAACACACTGAGACACACTGAAACACTGAGACACACTGAGACACACTGAAACACACTGAGACACTGAAACACACTGAGACACACTGAGACACACTGAGACACACTGAGACACACTGAAACACACTGAGACACACTGAGACACACTGAAGCACACTGAAACACACTGAGACACACTGAGACACACTGAAACACTGAGACACTGAGACACACTGAGACACACTGAGACACACTGAGACACACTGAAGCACACTGAAACACACTGAAACACACTGAGACACACTGAGACACACTGAGACACTGAGACACACTGAGACACTGAGACACACTGAGACACACTGAGACACACTGAAACACTGAGACACACTGAAACACACTGAGACACACTGAGACACACTGAAACACACTGAGACACACTGAAACACTGAAACACACTAACACACTGAAACACACTGAGACACTGAAACACACTGAGGCACACTGAAACACTGAGACACACTGAAACACACTGAGACACACTGAAACACTGAGACACACTGAAACACACTGAGACACACTGAGACACACTGAAACACACTGAAACACTGAGACACACTGAGACACACTGAGACACACTGAAACACACTGAGACACACTGAAACACTGAGACACACTGAAACACTGAGACACACTGAAACACACTGAAACACACTGAGACACTGAAACACTGAAACACACTGAGACACTGAAACACACTGAAACACACTGAAACACTGAAACACACTGAGACACACTGAAACACACTGAGACACTGAGACACACTGAGACACACTGAGACACACTGAAACACTGAGACACACTGAGACACACTGAAACACACTGAGACACTGAAACACACTGAGACACTGAGACACACTGAGACACTGAAACACACTGAAACACACTGAAACACACTGAGACACACTGAGACACTGAAACACACTGAAACACACTGAGACACTGAAACACACTGAAACACTGAGACACACTGAAACACTGTGACACACTGAAACACTGAAACACACTGAAACACACTGAGACACACTGAGACACACTGAGACACACTGAGACACACTGAGACACACTGAAACACACTGAGACACACTGAAACACACTGAGACACACTGAGACACTGAAACACACTGAGACACACTGAGACACACTGAAACACACTGAGACACACTGAAACACACTGAGACACACTGAGACACTGAAACACACTGAGACACACTGAGACACACTGAGACACACTGAAACACACTGAAACACTGAGACACACTGAAACACACTGAGACACACTGAGACACACTGAGACACACCGAGACACACTGAAACACTGAGACACACTGAGACACACTGAGACACACTGAAGCACACTGAAACACACTGAGACACACTGAGACACTGAAACACACTGAGACACACTGAAACACACTGAGACACACTGAAACACACTGAAACACTGAGACACACTGAGACACACTGAAACACACTGAGACACACTGAAACACACTGAGACACACTGAAACACACTGAGACACACTGAGACACACTGAAACACACTGAGACACACTGAAACACACTGAGACACTGAAACACTGAAACACACTAACACACTGAAACACACTGAGACACTGAAACACACTGAGACACACTGAAACACTGAGACACACTGAAACACTGAGACACACTGAAACACACTGAGACACACTGAAACACTGAGACACACTGAAACACTGAGACACACTGAAACACACTGAGACACACTGAGACACACTGAAACACACTGAAACACTGAGACACACTGAGACACACTGAAACACACTGAAACACACTGAGACACACTGAAACACTGAGACACTGAAACACACTGAGACACTGAAACACACTGAAACACACTGAGACACTGAAACACTGAAACACACTGAAACACTGAAACACACTGAAACACACTGAGACACTGAAACACACTGAGGCACACTGAAACACACTGAGACACACTGAGACACACTTAGACACACTGAGACACTGAGACACACTGAGACACACTTAGACACACTGAGACACTGAAACACTGAGACACACTGAGACACACTGAGACACACTGAAACACACTTAGACACACTGAGACACACTGTGAAACACTGAAACACACTGAGACACACTGAAACACACTGAGACACACTTAGACACACTGAGACACTGAGACACACTGAGACACACTTAGACACACTGAGACACACTGAGACACACTGAAACACACTGAGACACACTGAAACACACTGTGAAACACTGAGACACACTGAGACACACTGAAACACACTGAAACACTGAGACACACTGAAACACACTGAGACACACTGAAACACACTGAGACACTGAAACACTGAGACACTGAAACACACTGAGACACTGAGACACACTGAAACACTGAAACACACTGAAACACACTGAGACACTGAAACACACTGAGACACACTGAGACACACTGAGACACACTGAAACACACTGAGACACACTGAGACACACTGAGACACACTGAGACACACTGAAAACACACTGTGATACACTGAGACACTGAAACACTGAGACACACTGAAACACACTGTGAAACACTGAGACACACTGAAACACACTGAGACACTGAAACACTGAGACACACTGAAACACACTGAGACACTGAAACACTGAGACACACTGAAACACACTGAAACACACTGAGACACACTGAGACACTGAAACACTGAGACACACTGAGACACACTGAGACACACTGAGACACACTGAAACACACTGAGACACACTGAAACACACTGAGACACACTGAAACACACTGAGACACACTGAGACACTGAAACACTGAGACACACTGAAACACACTGTGAAACACTGAGACACACTGAAACACTGAGACACTGAAACACTGAGACACACTGAAACACACTGAGACACTGAAACACTGAGACACACTGAAACACACTGAGACACACTGAGACACTGAAACACACTGAGACACACTGAGACACACTGAGACACTGAAACACACTGAGACACACTGAGACACACTGAGACACACTGAGACACACTGAAACACACTGAGACACACTGAAACACACTGAAACACTGAGACACACTGAAACACACTGAGACACACTGAAACACACTGAGACACTGAAACACTGAGACACACTGAGACACACTGAAACACTGAGACACACTGAAACACTGAGACACACTGAAACACACTGAGACACTGAAACACTGAGACACACTGAAACACACTGTGAAACACTGAGACACACTGAGACACATTAAAACACACTGAGACACACTGAAAACACACTGTGACACACTGAGACACACTGAAACACACTGAGACACACTGAGACACACTGAGACACTGAAACACACTGAGACACACTGAAACACACTGAGACACACTGAAACACACTGAAACACTGAGACACACTGAGACACACTGAAACACACTGAGACACACTGAAACACACTGAGACACACTGAAACACACTGAGACACACTGAGACACACTGAAACACACTGAGACACACTGAAACACACTGAGACACTGAAACACTGAAACACACTAACACACTGAAACACACTGAGACACTGAAACACACTGAGACACACTGAAACACTGAGACACACTGAAACACTGAGACACACTGAAACACACTGAGACACACTGAAACACTGAGACACACTGAAACACTGAGACACACTGAAACACACTGAGACACACTGAGACACACTGAAACACACTGAAACACTGAGACACACTGAGACACACTGAAACACACTGAAACACACTGAGACACACTGAAACACTGAGACACTGAAACACACTGAGACACTGAAACACACTGAAACACACTGAGACACTGAAACACTGAAACACACTGAAACACTGAAACACACTGAAACACACTGAGACACTGAAACACACTGAGGCACACTGAAACACACTGAGACACACTGAGACACACTTAGACACACTGAGACACTGAGACACACTGAGACACACTTAGACACACTGAGACACTGAAACACTGAGACACACTGAGACACACTGAGACACACTGAAACACACTTAGACACACTGAGACACACTGTGAAACACTGAAACACACTGAGACACACTGAAACACACTGAGACACACTTAGACACACTGAGACACTGAGACACACTGAGACACACTTAGACACACTGAGACACACTGAGACACACTGAAACACACTGAGACACACTGAAACACACTGTGAAACACTGAGACACACTGAGACACACTGAAACACACTGAAACACTGAGACACACTGAAACACACTGAGACACACTGAAACACACTGAGACACTGAAACACTGAGACACTGAAACACACTGAGACACTGAGACACACTGAAACACTGAAACACACTGAAACACACTGAGACACTGAAACACACTGAGACACACTGAGACACACTGAGACACACTGAAACACACTGAGACACACTGAGACACACTGAGACACACTGAGACACACTGAAAACACACTGTGATACACTGAGACACTGAAACACTGAGACACACTGAAACACACTGTGAAACACTGAGACACACTGAAACACACTGAGACACTGAAACACTGAGACACACTGAAACACACTGAGACACTGAAACACTGAGACACACTGAAACACACTGAAACACACTGAGACACACTGAGACACTGAAACACTGAGACACACTGAGACACACTGAGACACACTGAGACACACTGAAACACACTGAGACACACTGAAACACACTGAGACACACTGAAACACACTGAGACACACTGAGACACTGAAACACTGAGACACACTGAAACACACTGTGAAACACTGAGACACACTGAAACACTGAGACACTGAAACACTGAGACACACTGAAACACACTGAGACACTGAAACACTGAGACACACTGAAACACACTGAGACACACTGAGACACTGAAACACACTGAGACACACTGAGACACACTGAGACACACTGAGACACTGAAACACACTGAGACACACTGAGACACACTGAGACACACTGAGACACACTGAAACACACTGAGACACACTGAAACACACTGAAACACTGAGACACACTGAGACACACTGAAACACACTGAGACACACTGAAACACACTGAGACACTGAAACACTGAGACACACTGAGACACACTGAAACACTGAGACACACTGAAACACTGAGACACACTGAAACACACTGAGACACTGAAACACTGAGACACACTGAAACACACTGAAACACACTGAGACACACTGAGACACATTAAAACACACTGAGACACACTGAAAACACACTGTGACACACTGAGACACACTTAAACACACTGAGACACACTGAGACACACTGAGACACTGAAACACTGAGACACACTGAAACACACTGTGAAACACTGAGACACACTGAAACACACTGAGACACACTGAGACACTGAAACACTGAGACACACTGAAACACACTGTGAAACACTGAGACACACTGAAACACACTGTGAAACACTGAGACACACTGAAACACACTGAGACACTGAAACACTGAGACACACTGAAACACACTGAGACACTGAAACACTGAGACACACTGAAACACACTGAGACACACTGAGACACTGAAACACACTGAGACACACTGAGACACACTGAGACACACTGAGACACACTGAAACACACTGAAACACTGAGACACACTGAGACACACTGAAACACACTGAGACACACTGAAACACACTGAGACACACTGAGACACTGAAACACTGAGACACACTGAAACACACTGTGAAACACTGAGACACACTGAAACACACTGAGACACACTGAGACACACTGAAACAAACTGAGACACTGAAACACTGAGACACACTGAAACACACTGAGACACACTGAGACACTGAAACACACTGAGACACACTGAGACACACTGAGACACACTGAGACACACTGAAACACACTGAAACACTGAGACACACTGAGACACACTGAAACACTGAGACACACTGAAACACTGAGACACACTGAAACACACTGAGACACTGAAACACTGAGACACACTGAAACACACTGAGACACACTGAGACACTGAAACACACTGATACACTGAAACACTGAGACACACTGAAACACACTGAGACACACTGAGACACTGAAACACACTGAAACACACTGAGACACACTGAGACACTGAAACACACTGAGACACACTGAAACACACTGAAACACACTGAAACACTGAGACACTGAAACACACTGAGACACTGAAACACTGAGACACACTGAAACACACTGAGACACACTGAGACACTGAAACACACTGAGACACACTGAGACACACTGAGACACACTGAGACACACTGAAACACACTGAAACACTGAGACACACTGAGACACACTGAAACACACTGAGACACACTGAAACACACTGAGACACACTGAGACACTGAAACACTGAGACACACTGAAACACACTGTGAAACACTGAGACACACTGAAACACACTGAGACACTGAAACACTGAGACACACTGAAACACACTGAGACACTGAAACACTGAGACACACTGAAACACACTGAGACACACTGAGACACTGAAACACACTGAGACACACTGAGACACACTGAGACACACTGAAACACACTGAAACACTGAGACACACTGAGACACACTGAAACACTGAGACACACTGAAACACTGAGACACACTGAAACACACTGAGACACTGAAACACTGAGACACACTGAAACACACTGAGACACACTGAGACACTGAAACACACTGAGACACTGAAACACTGAGACACACTGAAACACACTGAGACACACTGAGACACTGAAACACACTGAGACACACTGAGACACTGAAACACACTGAGACACACTGAAACACACTGAAACACACTGAAACACTGAGACACTGAAACACACTGAGACACACTGAAACACTGAGACACTGAAACACACTGAGACACTGAAACACACTGAAACACACTGAAACACACTGAGACACACTGAAACACTGAAACACACTGAAACACTGAAACACACTGAGACACTGAAACACACTGAGGCACACTGAAACACACTGAGACACACTGAGACACACTTAGACACACTGAGACACTGAGACACACTGAGACACACTTAGACACACTGAGACACTGAAACACTGAGACACACTGAGACACACTGAAACACACTTAGACACACTGAGACACACTGTGAAACACTGAAACACACTGAGACACACTGAAACACACTGAGACACACTTAGACACACTGAGACACTGAGACACACTGAGACACACTGAGACACACTGAAACACACTGAGACACACTGAAACACACTGTGAAACACTGAGACACACTGAGACACACTGAAACACACTGAAACACACTGAAACACACTGAAACACTGAGACACACTGAAACACACTGAGACACACTGAAACACACTGAGACACACTGAAACACTGAGACACACTGAAACACTGAGACACACTGAAACACTGAAACACACTGAAACACACTGAGACACACTGAGACACACTGAAACACACTGAGACACACTGAAACACTGAAACACACTGAAACACACTGAGACACACTGAGACACACTGAAACACACTGAGACACACTGAAACACACTGAGACACACTGAAACACTGAGACACACTGAGACACACTGAAACACACTGAGACACTGAAACACACTGAGACACACTGAGACACACTGAGACACACTGAGACACACTGAAACACACTGAGACACACTGAGACACACTGAAGCACACTGAAACACACTGAGACACACTGAGACACACTGAAACACTGAGACACTGAGACACACTGAGACACACTGAGACACACTGAGACACACTGAAACACACTGAAACACACTGAGACACACTGAGACACACTGAGACACTGAGACACACTGAGACACACTGAAACACTGAGACACACTGAAACACACTGAGACACACTGAGACACACTGAAACACACTGAGACACACTGAAACACTGAAACACACTAACACACTGAAACACACTGAGACACTGAAACACACTGAGGCACACTGAAACACTGAGACACACTGAAACACACTGAGACACACTGAAACACTGAGACACACTGAAACACACTGAGACACACTGAGACACACTGAAACACACTGAAACACTGAGACACACTGAGACACACTGAGACACACTGAAACACACTGAGACACACTGAAACACTGAGACACACTGAAACACACTGAAACACACTGAGACACTGAAACACACTGAGACACTGAAACACTGAAACACACTGAGACACTGAAACACACTGAAACACACTGAAACACTGAAACACACTGAGACACACTGAAACACACTGAGACACTGAGACACACTGAGACACACTGAGACACACTGAAACACTGAGACACACTGAGACACACTGAAACACACTGAGACACTGAAACACACTGAGACACTGAGACACACTGAGACACTGAAACACACTGAAACACACTGAAACACACTGAGACACACTGAGACACTGAAACACACTGAAACACACTGAGACACTGAAACACACTGAAACACTGAGACACACTGAAACACTGTGACACACTGAAACACTGAAACACACTGAAACACACTGAGACACACTGAGACACACTGAGACACACTGAGACACACTGAGACACACTGAAACACACTGAGACACACTGAAACACACTGAGACACACTGAGACACTGAAACACACTGAGACACACTGAGACACACTGAAACACACTGAGACACACTGAAACACACTGAGACACACTGAGACACTGAAACACACTGAGACACACTGAGACACACTGAGACACACTGAAACACACTGAAACACTGAGACACACTGAAACACACTGAGACACACTGAGACACACTGAGACACACCGAGACACACTGAAACACTGAGACACACTGAGACACACTGAGACACACTGAAGCACACTGAAACACACTGAGACACACTGAGACACTGAAACACACTGAGACACACTGAAACACACTGAGACACACTGAAACACACTGAAACACTGAGACACACTGAGACACACTGAAACACACTGAGACACACTGAAACACACTGAGACACACTGAAACACACTGAGACACACTGAGACACACTGAAACACACTGAGACACACTGAAACACACTGAGACACTGAAACACTGAAACACACTAACACACTGAAACACACTGAGACACTGAAACACACTGAGACACACTGAAACACTGAGACACACTGAAACACTGAGACACACTGAAACACACTGAGACACACTGAAACACTGAGACACACTGAAACACTGAGACACACTGAAACACACTGAGACACACTGAGACACACTGAAACACACTGAAACACTGAGACACACTGAGACACACTGAAACACACTGAAACACACTGAGACACACTGAAACACTGAGACACACTGAGACACACTGAAACACACTGAGACACACTGAGACACTGAAACACACTGAAACACACTGAGACACTGAAACACTGAAACACACTGAGACACTGAAACACTGAGACACACTGAAACACACTGAAACACACTGAGACACACTGAAACACTGAGACACACTGAAACACTGAGACACACTGAGACACTGAAACACACTGAAACACACTGAAACACTGAGACACACTGAAACACACTGAAACACACTGAGACACACTGAAACACTGAGACACACTGAAACACTGAGACACACTGAAACACTGAAACACACTGAAACACTGAAACACTGAGACACACTGAGACACACTGAAACACTGAGACACACTGAAACACACTGAAACACTGAGACACACTGAAACACACTGAAACACACTGAAACACTGAGACACACTGAAACACACTGAAACACTGAAACACTGAGACACACTGAAACACTGAGACACACTGAAACACACTGAAACACTGAAACACTGAGACACACTGAGACACACTGAAACACTGAGAAACACTGAAACACACTGAGACACTGAAACACTGAAACACTGAAACACACTGAAACACTGAGACACACTGAGGTCAAGATCTCAGAGATGTTTATAGATATTTAAAGTTGCTCAGCTTCTGGATCCTGCAGATCAAAAGTGGAGAGTCTCTTTGATGTGTCTGATTATTCAGTAACTCAATAATTCATGTTATAATCAAGTAATATTCTTCATTCTCCATGATATACTCTTGACTTCAGACGCTGATGTTCAGTCTCAGTTTTGCAGCAGTTGGGCTGTGGTTTCCATGGTAACAGGATTTCACTTCTCTTTCTGAAGCTCTGAGCACAAGTTATATAACACGTCTAGAGGTATAATTTAATACCTTTTGTTCACTTTTTGCTTTCACACAGATGTTGCAATCATTTATTCTATAGATGTAAATTAATTTGTACGTCTTTGCCTTACATTGTATACAAATAAGTGTTGGGACTGATGTAATATGGATTTTGAACCCTTTAATCAGTGCGGATTGATGGAGATTAATAATGACAGTCTATGAGTGCAGATACACTTATGACTCACTGAATGCTGTTTTCACAGTCAGACTTGATCAATCAGCTCTTTAACTCATGTCACAGTTTGTACTCTTAATGCTAAATGGTTATTATACAGTGGTGTGAAAAAGTGTTTGCCCCCTTGGTAAATATGATCAAATATGGCTGTAAAAAATAAATCTGCATTTTTAATCCTTTTGATATTTTATTTAAAAAATGTGCAAAAATCTAACCTTTCATTGAAGTAAAATAATTGAAAGTGGGGGGAAAATCACATTATGAAATAAATGTTTTTCTCCAAAACACGTTGGGAACAACTGTTTGCCCCCTTTTATTAAATACTTTTTGCAACCTCTTTTTTTTTTCCAAGATAACAGCTCTGAGTTTTCTCCTATAATGCCTGATGAGTTTGGAGAACACCTGACAAGAGATCAGAGACCATTCCTCCATACAGAATCTCTCCATCCTGTTCTCCGTTATAAGATTTCTAGCACAGGCTGCCAGGTTTAGATTTTTTATCTGTTGGTATTTGATCTAATCCGTGATGCCATGGCTCAGCGGTTAGGGTTAGCTCAGCGGCAGCGACTTTTTATAGTATGAAATCGCTGTCAATCAAAACTAGACGCAACCTTTCGACAGACCCTCCAATCATCACGCGGAAGCCCGGAGTCCGGGCCAGCCCACTCCTCATTCACCCCCAGAGACGCTGAGCGTCCGTGGGCGGGACATAATCGCAGCATTTATCCAATGACCGTCTAGTTTCGAAGTACTGAAAAAAACTGTTCGAAGCAGCCCCCACTGAGGTCACTGACGCTGGGCTTCAACAGGGAAATGCACTGTGTCGCTACGGGAATGTATGAGAAGGAAATCGAGTCAGCCGACCTGCTATATGGAGCTGATTCTGAACGAACTCGTCTTTGAGATTAACGTTTTCTAACGCATTTTTAGTATATAAAATGTTAACACAATAGTACATATTTGACCATTAATTTTTTGACATTATAGGGGAAGCCGAGCTTCCCTTGCAGTCTTAAAGAAATCCCCACTGATATATTTTTATAATGTAAGGGTTAACAGTTAATGCCCTTCGAGGTGTCCATTGTCAGGAATGGACGACGGTTGCCTCCGCCGAAGTTCATTAATACCTGACAATGGACACCTCGACGGGCATTAACCCGCTTATACCATGGTCACTTGCCAAATAACACATTTTTAAAACATCAGTTTATATTTTAATTAGTTTTACAATCGAAATCTAAAGTTTTTACAAACAATAACTTGGTTTCCCTGGTTACGCCTGACGGTTTATCTGGAGATATTTATAGAACTCCTTTACTAGGTGTCCTCTATCACTTTTTAATGGACACCCTGCAGCCAATCAGAATCGAGTATTCACCCAGACCATGGTATAAGTGTTCATAATGACATTAAATACATACAATCGATTTTACAGCTTATTTTAAAATTTGTGAAATCACTTATCCCACATTTAAACTTCTCAGGTCAAATCTGTGAATGTGTGATTTGTGTTTGAACTGCATAACCAGCGCC
>NC_137131.1:5000-45000 GCF_949319135.1 Squalius cephalus | reverse complement strand
GAGTGTGTGTGTGTGTGTGGACAGAAGCGCAGAACAGCGGAGTGTGTGTGTGTGTGTGGACAGAAGCGCAGAACAGCGGAGTGTGTGTGTGTGTGGACAGAAGCGCAGAACAGCGGAGTGTGTGTGTGTGTGTGTGTGGACAGAAGTGCAGAACAGCGGAGTGTGTGTGTGTGTGGACAGAAGCGCAGAACAGCGGAGTGTGTGTGTGTGTGTGGACAGAAGCGCAGAACAGCGGAGTGTGTGTGTGTGTGTGGACAGAAGCGCAGAACAGCGGAGTGTGTGTGTGTGTGGACAGAAGCGCAGAACAGCGGAGTGTGTGTGTGTGTGTGTGTGGACAGAAGTGCAGAACAGCGGAGTGTGTGTGTGTGTGTGGACAGAAGCGCAGAACAGCGGAGTGTGTGTGTGTGTGTGTGTGGACAGAAGTGCAGAACAGCGGAGTGTGTGTGTGTGTGTGGACAGAAGTGCAGAACAGCGGAGTGTGTGTGTGTGTGTGTGTGTGGACAGAAGTGCAGAACAGCGGAGTGTGTGTGTGGACAGAAGTGCAGAACAGCGGAGTGTGTGTGTGTGTGGACAGAAGCGCAGAACAGCGGAGTGTGTGTGGACAGAAGCGCAGAACAGCGGAGTGTGTGTGTGTGTGTGTGTGGACAGAAGTGCAGAACAGCGGAGTGTGTGTGTGTGTGTGTGTGTGGACAGAAGTGCAGAACAGCGGAGTGTGTGTGTGGACAGAAGTGCAGAACAGCGGAGTGTGTGTGTGTGTGGACAGAAGTGCAGAACAGCGGAGTGTGTGTGTGGACAGAAGCGCAGAACAGCGGAGTGTGTGTGTGTGTGTGGACAGAAGCGCAGAACAGCGGAGTGTGTGTGTGTGTGTGTGTGGACAGAAGTGCAGAACAGCGGAGTGTGTGTGTGTGTGTGTGTGTGGACAGAAGTGCAGAACAGCGGAGTGTGTGTGTGGACAGAAGTGCAGAACAGCGGAGTGTGTGTGTGTGTGGACAGAAGCGCAGAACAGCGGAGTGTGTGTGTGTGTGTGTGTGGACAGAAGTGCAGAACAGCGGAGTGTGTGTGTGTGTGGACTGAAGTGCCTGAGCTTGTGTTTCGGGTTAGGCTGCGTTGCTTTTACATTGTGGAAAATAGAATAATAGAAACAAAATGTATTAGCCTTTTTACCCGATATTCTCAATCTAAATTAATCTCGTTTTTCTTTATTTAAATTTCGTTTTTCTTTATTTAAATTTCGTTTTTCTTTATTTAAATCTACCCTTTACTGTGTCAGTAATTTGATAGTCAGAAAAATATTAGACTACCTTAAAAGTATTGCTTAAGTTAGCAGACCTGTGTGTGTGTGTGTGTGTGTGTGTGTGTGTGCGTGTCCGTTCTCGTTCTCATATAAGCCCTGCCCGTGTGAGGTGCGCCGCTTCCCGCTCGCGCTGTTCTGAATGTGTCGCGTCTCGCGTGTCCATCTATATTACACCAAATGCGACACTGCACTCCCGTGTGAAGTCGATTGGATGAACGGTTCTCGAAATAATCAAAATGCAAACGGACAGACACACACACAGAGATTCCTGCCTTTATTAGAGAGAAGAACATGTTCAGCCCCCTCTCTCCCAAGCTTCGAATATTCGATGTTCATTACTACCGAAGCTCAAAAAATGGTATTCGGACCAGCCCTACCTGTGTGTGTGTGTGTGTGTGTGTGTGTGTGTGAGACCGTACCTTCATCAGCTCCTGCTGAGTGTGTGTGTTTGTGTTGCAGGTTCTGTGTTCTGCGTGAGTTTGGACCCGGTGAGCAACACACTCGCGGTCACCGGTGGAGAAGACGACCGGGCCTTCGTGTGGAGTGTGTGTGACGGAGAGATGCTGTTCGAATGCACCGGTCAGCAGAACTCAAGACACTTCAACACACACACCCACACTCTCTCTCACACACTCACTCTCTCACACACTCTCTCTCTCTCACACACACACACACACACACACACACACACACACACACACACTCACAGGACACTTCAACACACACACACACACACACACACACACACACACACACACACAGGACACTTCAACACACACACACACACACATACACACACACACACACACACATACATACATACACACACACACGCACACACAGGACACTTCAACACACACACACTCACACACACAGGACACTTCAACACATACACACACACGCACACACAGAGGACACTTCAACACACACACACACACACACACACACGTGTCCTCACACACACCTGATTGTGTGTTCCTGCAGGGCACAAGGACTCGGTGACGTGTGTGTCGTTCAGCTGGGACTCTCGGCTGGTTGCGTCCGGAGACATGAGCGGCCTCATCAAAGTCTGGAACGTGGAGAACAAGCAGGAGATCTGGAGTTTTGAAGTGGGAGACCTGGAGGTGTGTGTACAGCAGGTCATGTGTGCGTTGCGCATGTGTGGGAGTGTGTGTGATGTGTGTGTGTTTCTCCTCATCATCAGTGGCTGGAGTGGCACTCCTGCGCTCCCGTGCTGCTCGCCGGCTCAGCCGACGGGAACGTGTGGATGTGGAAGATCCCGAGCGGAGAGTGCAAGACCTTCCCGGGCCCGAGCTGTCAATCAACCAGCGGGAAGATCCTCCCTGACGGTGAGAGCAGATGATGATGATGATGATGATGATGATGAAGATGATGAAGATGATGCAGGTGAACTGAGCGTCTGTGTGTTTACAGGGAAGAGAGTGATTGTGGGATACGAGGATGGAAGTTTACGTCTGTGGGACTTAAAACAAGGCGATGCCATCTGTGTCATCAAAGGTAATTCCTTCTCCTGATATCGCTCCGGACGGCAACTGAAGTTTAAGATTGTGATGAGCTGGTTAGAGTGTGTGTGTGATGAGGGCTGTTGGTGAGTGTGTGTGTGATGAGGGCTGATGGTGAGTGTGTGTGTGATGAGGGCTGATGGTGAGTGTGTGTGTGTGTGATGAGGGCTGATGATGAGTGTGTGTGTCGCTGTAGGGCTGATGGTGAGTGTGTGTGTGATGAGGGCTGATGATGAGTGTGTGTGTGAGATGAGGGCTGTTGGTGAGTGTGTGTGATGAGGGCTGTTGGTGAGTGTGTGTGTGATGAGGGCTGTTGGTGAGTGTGTGTGTGATGAGGGCTGATGATGAGTGTGTGTGCCGCTGCATGATGATGAGTGTGTGTGTGATGAGGGCTGTTGGTGAGTGTGTGTGTGATGAGGGCTGATGATGAGTGTGTGTGCCGCTGCATGATGATGAGTGTGTGTGTGATGAGGGCTGTTGGTGAGTGTGTGTGTGATGAGGGCTGATGATGAGTGTGTGTGCCGCTGCATGATGATGAGTGTGTGTGTGATGAGGGCTGATGATGAGTGTGTGTGATGAGGGCTGTTGGTGAGTGTGTGTGTGATGAGGGCTGATGATGAGTGTGTGTGCCGCTGCATGATGATGAGTGTGTGTGTGATGAGGGCTGATGGTGAGTGTGTGTGTGATGAGGGCTGTTGGTGAGTGTGTGTGTGATGAGGGCTGATGATGAGTGTGTGTGTCACTGTAGGGCTGATGGTGAGTGTGTGTGTGATGAGGGCTGATGATGAGTGTGTGTGTGCCGCTGCATGATGATGAGTGTGTGTGTGTGATGAGGGCTGATGGTGAGTGTGTGTGCCGCTGCATGATGATGAGTGTGTGTGTGCCGCTGCATGATGATGAGTGTGTGTGTGTGATGAGGGCTGATGATGAGTGTGTGTGTGATGAGGGCTGTTGGTGAGTGTGTGTGTGTGATGAGGGCTGTTGGTGAGTGTGTGTGTGTGATGAGGGCTGTTGGTGAGTGTGTGTGCCGCTGTAGAGCTGATGGTGAGTGTGTGATGATGAGTGTGTGTGTGATGAGGGCTGATGGTGAGTGTGTGATGATGAGTGTGTGTGTGATGAGGGCTGATGGTGAGTGTGTGATGATGAGTGTGTGTGTGATGAGGGCTGATGGTGAGTGTGTGTGTGATGAGGGCTGATGATGAGTGTGTGTGTCACTGTAGGGCTGATGGTGAGTGTGTGTGTGATGAGGGCTGATGATGAGTGTGTGTGTGATGAGGGCTGTTGGTGAGTGTGTGTGTGATGAGGGCTGATGGTGAGTGTGTGATGATGAGTGTGTGTGTGATGAGGGCTGATGGTGAGTGTGTGTGTGATGAGGGCTGATGATGAGTGTGTGTGTCACTGTAGGGCTGATGGTGAGTGTGTGTGTGATGAGGGCTGATGATGAGTGTGTGTGTGATGAGGGCTGTTGGTGAGTGTGTGTGTGATGAGGGCTGTTGGTGAGTGTGTGTGTGATGAGGGCTGATGATGAGTGTGTGTGTGTCGCTGTAGGGCTGATGGTGAGTGTGTGTGTGTGATAGGGCTGTCAACGAATATTCTAAATTCGAATATATATTCGAATAGTTTTAAAAAACAGAATTTCGAATGTGAAAATTAATATTCGAATGTGGAGAAACGCCCGCGGTAGCAGAGGCGCGGCTGTCTGCTTTGCGAGTGGGGACAGGTCACAGGAAGGCGTTAACGTACTGACTGAATAGATACTGCATGAATAAGGTAGGTTAGATACAGCAGTTTCATGCACTGCAAGCTTCCACTGGTTTGATTATTTACCGTTTCATGTCAAGGAAAAGTTCTATGTTTACCACAGCACAGCTCGCTCGGAGCGTTCAATGACGGATTCGCGTCTAGTTGGACTCTTGAACATTTTGAATCCATTCGCGCGTCAAAAGCAAAAGTCTGAAGCGAAATTGACGCGCGGAGAGCGTGCCGCCTCATTCGCTGATGGTGAGTGTGTGTGTGTGATGAGGGCTGATGGTGAGTGTGTGTGCTCTCCAGGACTGGGCAATACATCGATGTGATTCTTCAGACGATTCCGGACAGATTCTGAGATTTTCCAAATGCATCCTGATTGTCTCTCGCATCGACTCTGAGTGTAGTTTCTAACAGCAGATGAAGTGTGTGTTACAGCCAAACTCTGCTGGCTTCCAGTTCCTCACACACACTTCTTCAATCCGCTATAAAATTTTATAAAGTTCGAAAAGGTTGAAATGAATTACAAGTGTGTTTGCAGTGGAGGGTTATCATTAATATCGCATCATTAGAGCACTCTGAGTGGACTGGTATCACACACACACACACACACACACACACACACACACACACACACACACACACACACACACACACCTTCTTCATGAGCATTAGAGTGTGTGGTTAAGCTAGCCTACAGCGCCATCTGCTGTTAGAAAATAAGGGTCAGGATGGATTGGAGAGAGAATCGTGAGGCATCGGTTTTTTGTCCCAGTCCCAGAACTTTCTGTATGAGAAATCATGAGTTATTCGCTCTTAACGCTGTGAAGTTGTTCCAACACTTCTGCTTTCCCTATAAAGCACAGAATGTGAGATGACTCAATCAATAGGGCGGATGTAAGTGTGTTGTTAGCCCTGAACCCGTGTGTGTGTGTGTGTGTTTCCTCAGGGCCCGACGGGCACCAGGGGGCGCTGACGGCTCTGGCCTGCAATAAAGAGGGAACGCTGGTTCTGACGGGCTCCGTCGACGGTCAGGCCAAACTCATCAGCACGTCCACCGGAAAGGTGACCAGAGGAACCCTAACCAGTGCTCAGCACTACAGTGATGTTCTTATGTCTTTATTTGTGCGTTTAATGAAGAAGCAGGAAGCCTCAAAGGCAAAGCACTAGTGTTCATTTTGTCAGCTATTTTTTTATTTAGTCTTAGTCGTGTCAAATGTACTCTTTAGTTTTTATCACACGTAGTTAACCTTGTCCTGTTTTTGTTTAGTCAAGTTCAGTCTCATTTTTGTCATGCTGCATAATTTTTAAATTGATGATATTATTTATACTTTATAATTACATCACAATTAATGCACAAATCAAGACAATGTTGAATCCTACATTAGGGCTGGGACAATAAATCGATGCATCGTGAATCGAGAAATGATTGTGAGATTTACCATGGTAACTTACTCTGTGAACCTAACCTGGTTTTCTTCGGTTTCCTCCTTTTTAAAGCATTCATACTCGATGCAAAAATGCTTTTATTTTTTTTGAAGTACAATATCTTAAAATTCTTAAATCAAGATATATTTTCTAAATAAGAAGAATTATTTCCTGGGGGAAGCGAGTGCTTTTTCACATCAGAGAGCGTCACATGTTCTTCAGTGTGATTCCTTTATTTTCTTCTTTAGGTGTTATGTTCATTTTCCAGTGAAAACACTGAAGCGAAAGACTCGATGCAGGAGCAGGATTCCAACTCTGTCGAATCTGTGGGATTTTGTAATGTGTAAGTAAAGCATATAACTACTCAGGCATAAGTGTGTAGTGGTGTTCTGATGTAGTGCAAACACAGAATGATCCGCCAGTCAGACTTCATCCATGATCCTCAATGATCTCTCCCAGCCAGTCTCCGAGCACAAGATCCGCTTTTTAACTGAGTAACATCAGTCCACCAAACACCACGAGCACTGCTTATATTCATAAAGCAGTAGAAATGCCCAAAACAAGCATCTGTGGATGAGTCTGAAGCAAGGGCTGCTGGGACGACACTGTCCTGCTCTTCACAGATGACGAGTGGAAGGAGAACTCGTTCTGTGCTTCATACATCATTACGCCAGTTCTACATCAATGCACATGCGCAAAACTTTCCAGTTTCAGTTTTCAGTCCAGTCAGGTGTTTACATGTCCTATCGAATGGGTTAGAAAAGGTATAACCCTAACCCTAACCCTAACCCTAACCCTAACCCTAACCCACCCCTTAACATCTGAAAGAAATTTAAATCTGATTTGGCTGATTTATTCTGATTGGCGTGGTTACATTAAACATTATTTTAATTCCAACTGTTCTAATAATCCTAATATTAGGGTCCATGTAGTCCTCCTTTATTTCTGTTGCGCTTACATGTTGTTTATACAATACAAGCAGCTTTAGTGATAAACAGGAAAATAATGAGCAGTGATGCAAACAGATCAGCTGAGGTCAGGTCAGTGTTAATTCAGTTTAACTGTTCATCAAATATGATAATCTATGAAGCAGTTCTAGAGAAAACAGTGATGTCATCATACAGCAGTGTCAGTGCAGTCAGATCAATAATACTGTTGAATATTAAGTTTCTCCAAATAATGAATCCAGAGGCGACAGTGACGAACACACACTCCGTCAGTGTCAGAATGGAGGAAAACCCTCGTGAGAAACTCAGTTCTCAGTTCTCCTCTGGCCAACGAGCCAACAGTGTGTGATTATGGTCCAGGCAGCATTACAGGTCAGAGGTCAGGTTGTGGATTGGTTTCATTCATAATATATAGATGTGACTTGACTTATTAGGAGTGTTGTACTGTGTATATGGGGATATTTAATTTAATTAATCAATCAACAATACTATTGATCAGCATTACCAAACGTGGACGTTTTCCACTAGAAACAAACATTGATGTATTATTTTAATCTAATACTGTGAAGCTGCTTTGATACAATCTGTATTGTGAAAAGCACTATATAAATAAACTTGACTTGACTTGACTGTGTCCAGGCTGCCTCTAGTTGCTGTTGCGTATCTGGACGGCACACTGGCCATTTATGATATGAATTCACAGAGCCTCAGACATCGGTGTAAACATGAGGTAAAAGCTGAGAATACATTTAAATGTGGCTAAAAAAAGGTCTTGCCTTATATGACGTGTGTGTGTGTGTGTGTGTGTGTCAGGTTGGGCTAGTCCACCTGCAGTGGGAAGAGGCGTCTGCTGTGGTCTCCACCTGTAATCTGGCTGGTGTCGTGACTCTGTGGGACGCTCGATCAGGAATGCTGATGTCGGAGTATCGTGGACACACTGCTGAGATCCTCGACTTCGTGCTGAACAGGTGTGTGTTAAACTGAACAGGTGTGTGTTAAACTGAACAGGTGTGTGTTAAACTGAACAGGTGTGTGTTAAACTGAACAGGTGTGTGTGTGTTAATCTGAACAGGTGTGTGTGTGTTAATCTGAACAGGTGTGTGTGTGTGTTAATCTGAACAGGTGTGTGTTAAACTGAACAGGTGTGTGTTAATCTGAACAGGTGTGTGTTAAACTGAACAGGTGTGTGTTAATCTGCACAGGTGTGTGTTAAACTGAACAGGTGTGTGTTAATCTGAACAGGTGTGTGTTAATCTGCACAGGTGTGTGTTAATCTGCACAGGTGTGTGTTAATCTGCACAGGTGTGTGTTAATCTGCACAGGTGTGTGTTAATCTGCACAGGTGTGTGTTAATCTGCACAGGTGTGTGTTAAACTGAACAGGTGTGTGTGTTAAACTGAACAGGTGTGTGTGTTAATCTGAACAGGTGTGTGTTGAACTGAACAGGTGTGTGTTAATCTGAACAGGTGTGTGTTAAACTGAACAGGTGTGTGTTAATCTGCACAGGTGTGTGTTAATCTGCACAGGTGTGTGTTAAACTGAACAGGTGTGTGTGTTAATCTGAACAGGTGTGTGTTGAACTGAACAGGTGTGTGTGTGTTAACTGAGGCCGATCAGGAACTGATGGTAGTGCTGTGTGTTGTGACAGTGATGCCTATAAGAGAAAGAGCTCATGTGACAATGTGCTGCTTTGCATATAAAGTAAATGTTTTATAATTAGTTTATTTATCAGTAACGCAATAATGTACATAAGATTTAAAAAGCTAAAACCGTGTTTGACTGACAAGTGGCGATTCTGAAATGGGTGTTTTATTTATTTCACATAGTTGGTGAATGCTCCTGTTTCGCTCCTGTTAAAGTTTTTAGGAGTCACAACTGGATTCCCTAAATTATCATTCCATGTGTACGGAGAACAACTCGCACCCGAAATTGATTCTCGCAGTGGGAACCATAGCAACGTTTTGGCGTCTTGTACGTTTGGTATCTGCTCTTTTTGACCAAAGCAATATGTTAGCTAACACTGACCGCAACCAAAGACTTGTGTTTGCAGTTTTAGCTAAACCTCTATTGACAATGTGCAGTTTTGTTTATGCCTGCTTTCAATATAAAGATTTAGCTTCATTATGGGCTTGTTCTGTTTACGGTCTCTGTTTTCTAGCAAGACCTGGCAACGGGAGTGAGTCTAGGCTCGTACTTCTGTCCTTCCCTCTAGTCATTCCCATTAATAACTGAACTGTGTGTGACCAGAACCGGGTTAAACACTAAAAGGTGAACTGACAACCGGATTAGCTGCCGTGTGTTCATGTCCATAAAGACATTGTAATGTTCCTCTGTCCGGTCTTCACCCTAACCCGGCCATCTACATCAAATCACTTACATCTGATACTTTACTCTGACTGTTAAAGGCTTAGTTCACCCAAAAATAATCATTTTCTCATGTCATTTCAAACCCAGAAGACCTGCGATGAAGATTTACATTTACATTCATTCATTTAGCAGACGCTTTTATCCAAGATATTTTAAATATTATTCGTTCAAATTTTGACAAGTTTGTCCATAAAATTCAAATTAAAGTGATGTTGGGTCTGTTGTCGTGTCCACAGAGAGGCGTCAGTCGCAGTCACTGCCGGAGGAGATCATAAAGCCAAAGTCTTCGTCCTGCAGAGACCAGACCGGTAGAGCGAGGGAACCCGAACCCTGACCCCTGACCCCTGACCTGACCCCTAACCTGGACCGGTGAGCGAGGGAACCCGAACCCTGACCCCTGACCTGACCCCTAACCTGGACCTGTGAGCGAGGGAACCCGAACCCTGACCCCTGACCTGACCCCTAACCTGGACCGGTAGAGCGAGGGAACCCGAACCCTGACCCCTGACCTGACCCCTAACCTGGACCGGTGAGCGAGGGAACCCGAACCCTGACCTGACCCCTAACCTGGACCGGTGAGCGAGGGAACCCAAACCCTGACCCCTGACCTAACCCCTAACCTGGACCGGTGAGCGAGGGAACCCGAACCCTGACCCCTAACCTGGACCGGTGAGCGAGGTAACCCGAACCCTGACCCCTGACCTGACCCCTAACCTGGACCGGTAGAGCGAGGGAACCTGAACCCTGACCCCTGACCTGGACCGGTAGAGCGAGGGAACCTGAACCCTGACCCCTGACCTGACCCCTAACCTGGACCGGTAGAGCGAGGGAACCCGAACCCTGACCCCTGACCTGACCCCTAACCTGGACCGGTAGAGCGAGGGAACCCGAACCCTGACCCCTGACCTGACCCCTAACCTGGACCTGTGAGCGAGGGAACCCGAACCCTGACCTGACCCCTAACCTGGACCGGTGAGCGAGGGAACCCAAACCCTGACCCCTGACCTAACCCCTAACCTGGACCGGTGAGCGAGGGAACCCGAACCCTGACCCCTAACCTGGACCGGTGAGCGAGGGAACCCGAACCCTGACCCCTGACCTGACCCCTAACCTGGACCGGTAGAGCGAGGGAACCTGAACCCTGACCCCTGACCTGGACCGGTAGAGCGAGGGAACCTGAACCCTGACCCCTGACCTGACCCCTAACCTGGACCGGTAGAGCGAGGGAACCCGAACCCTGACCCCTGACCTGACCCCTAACCCGGACCGGTAGAGCGAGGGAACCCGAACCCTGACCCCTGACCTGACCCCTAACCTGGACCGGTAGAGCGAGGGAACCCGAACCCTGACCCCTGACCTGACCCCTAACCCGGACCGGTAGAGCGAGGGAACCCGAACCCTGACCCCTGACCTGTCCCCTAACCCTACCCGGACCGGTAGAGCGAGGGAACCCGAACCCTGACCCCTGACCTGACCCCTAACCCGGACCGGTAGAGCGAGGGAACCCGAACCCTGACCCCTGACCTGACCCCTAACCCTACCCGGACCGGTAGAGCGATGGACCTCCATCCTCCGAGTGCTGGAACTGCAGATCTTCCTCTCTGACACACCATCGCCTTTAAACAGAAACTTTATAGACTTTTAACAGAGCTCTACTATTCTGTCTTTAATGTCATGACTGTGTACTCCTGACGGACTGTTTGTTTAATCTTTATAATTGGGACGTACACTATATAGCCAAAAACTATTCTAGTCATTTCTGTGAGGACAAATATTAATGCTATACCAGACAGTGACGTTCTAGAGAAATGTGTGCTACAGCGTCAGTGGAGGATCATCTTGTTCTCCAGCATGACTGAACCCGTGGACACAGCAAGGGCCGTAAAGAGAGTTTTATCGACTGAAGTGGGAATAACTCGACCTGAACGCCACTGAACACCTTCGGGATGAACTGAAGCATCGACTCCATCATCACCCGACATCTGTGTCTAAATTCTTTTGCTCTTGTGTCTTGTTGAACATTTTGAATGTTGTTGCTCACTCAGTAAAGCATATCTCTTTCTGCATGGGGTCACAAACCTCCACAAACTGCTGCAGCACAAAGACATCTCCCCGTATGTTGTAGCATTAATATTAGTCCTCGCGGAATGGCTGAAATTACCAAACCCATTAATTAGAAAGAGATGTCCACATTTGTTTAAACATGCAGTGTTGTATGAAATTCACTTTTGACATACTCATCATGGTGAAAATGCACATTTACTCATTGGCTCAGATTAAAGCTGCTGTTTCATGTCTGTTTGCTTGTTAAGGATCAGTTTTTCCCATTCTTCTCCCACCGCGCTGTGAGCTATTAGCAGTGACACAGATTAGGATCTGCCTGTGGACGGTCTTGGTAAAAGTTCATTGCCGATTGGGTTAGCCATACATTCTGCTGTATTTAATTAAAGTGGTCAACCTCTTTTTTCCCCTTGTCACGAGTAACTTGCTGTGATTTAACATGCCAAGAAATGTGATGAGTGAATAAACACAAGTGATGTTAAACCAGTTGTGAGGTCGTGTTTGCCACTGAATCCCCTCCATGTCCAGGAACTCAGACTTGCGCTCTTTGCTCTCACCCACTCGTAAGTTTGGCTCGTGTTCAAGTGTGCCTGAAGGTCAGAGTGTGTGTAGAACGTTTGATTGTCTGATGGGACATACTTATTGTGTTGTGTAAATGCTAAGTTGTTTTACACTCTTTTTTAAAATTTTATTATCATTATTATTTTAAATAAATTGTCCTTTAAAATAAACTTCTAAATATCTGAAACAGGCCACACAATTTAATTGTGGTGATAAGTTGCGAACATTTTACATAATGCACATTGTCACCCTATATGTACTATTGCATTAATTGAACGTCCTGAAAAAAGAAATTCTCATCACTGTGACATGCGAGTTCCTGAACATAATGCATGATGGGATATGCTCATCCTCAAATAGCGCTCAGAGGCGGTGTTAGCGAGAGTGTGTTAAGTGTGCATTAAGGCGTTTATCAGACCTGGGCCAGTCCTGCGTGCTCCTGTCATGTGCACACACTCGCTCAAGGGTCCGAGATCACGCGCGTGTGTGTGTAATGGGACAGGCCCTGGTTCCTGGAAGTGCAGCTCTCGTATTTCATGCTTCTCTTTGTGCACTAACAACTAGGTAGTCATGGAAAGGGTGGTTTTAATGAAAGTACTTGTGAAGTAAGTGTGCATATGCTACAGGACGCTAGACGTCTCTCATAGTGTTGGTTGTTCACGCTGCACGTGCACAGCTAATGTTCATGAAACACATTTTGTCAGAACGGCTGTTAGATTGCTTACTGTGTCTCAAAGTATCAGTTGTGAGCATGAGTGCTAGTCAGCCAAACTATGTTAGAAACTCCACTGTATTCATCTCAAACTGTCTGTATCTTCTTCTGTCTCTATCTGTCATACACCAGCATGCTGATGAAACGGATGTTATTGTAGGTTTGTACGGGTGTCACGTTCCCGCTGGACTTGCCCCTGTTCACTTTCCCCGCTTGACAAGCAATGTTGTTTCTCCAGCTGTTGAGGATCTTGCTGTGCAGAGCTCTATGTAGAAGCAGACCTGTAATGGACAGTGCAGTTTACTAACCCCGCCTGCAAACTCTACTTACATTGTGTTAAAGACCTGACTTGACAATATGGTGATGAGGACCTACAAATTCTGCTCTTCACTTCAAGCCAAGTGACAAAAGGTACATTTTCTGTATGACTTTTCGTTTGGTCTATAAATAACTTTTCAGGAAACTCGCATTCATAAAGAAATGTTGAATTTATGGTCTGGAGTTCCTCGTTCACGACTGATAAAAACCTTGGGCACGGACCATTTTCAAGCAAAAGGTATTTTAGCATCTGTTTTTATTTGTAATGTTTATGTAGGCATTCAAATATTTAAAATACATTTTACAGACTAAAAGGTGTGTTTTATATCAGAGTTGAATGTGTATTTTTAAGTTGTACTTAAGATGCTGAAAATGCAAAATAATTGCAAGTACATTCCAAAAGGAACTGAATTCACTCTTTGCTTAAGAATATGATGACGTCAAAGAATATAGCTTTTAACTCGGTAGATCATGCTTATCTAGTATTGAACTTGTAGCCCTTTTGTATTAGCAGCTCAAATTTTTTTGAACGTGTGCAAATAAGCTAAAGAGGAATTATCACGATCAGAAGATCTGCTATGCTGCTTCCTATACTGGAGGTATTAAGCAGTGTAAAAGGAGCTGTCACAAGCTGTGCTAGTGTCCCATGAGAACGTGAATGAAGTGCTCCTTTGTTTATGACAGGTATTAGAGGGCTACTGCGAGCCAGGGCTAACAGCGTGCCGGCAGGGCCGATAGCCTTGGACCTCGAGCCGCAAGGCCTAAATCAAGCTGCGTTTCCACTGTCGATACCCTAACACACTCCTCCACAGAACAACGTCACACAATCCCACCGTTTCACCAGCACAGGGACGCTAGCGCACTGAAAACTACCTACATCAGGAGTGCATATCAAACATGCTCAATCAAACTGCAATGATCATTATTTCACACAAAAAGAGAACACACATATGTATTAATTCAGGCCTGCTTCCATTTATTTGTGATCACAGCAATGCACAAAACAACCCCAAAGGCTTACACATTTAGAAAAATACTATTAAGATATATATTTTACGCTACATTAATTTTTCACTAAATTATGCGATCTGAGAAGGTTTGAGCTATCACTTTACTATTATCCCCTTTAGCCAGAGCAACAGAGTTATGAGTTAACCGGAGGCAGAAGTCTGGTATCAACAAAGACACAGGGAAGAGACAGATTCAACATGAAACCAAGTAAATACACAATTATGATTATATATGCTTTGTCTAAGTTCTTATGAAAGTGAGTTTTGAGTTGAAAATAGTTTGAAATGTCTTTAATGTTGAGGTTAGCAGTTAGCCTGATATGAAAACATGGGTTAGGCTAGGGTTAGGGTTAACCCTAACAAACTCTGCCTCTGTTCATAATCCCTCCTCAAGCCCCTTTTGGCTTGCTTTGGAAGAAGGTCTTCCTTGGGCCAAAAAACCTTGGCCGTTGGACTGATGAGTCCCCGGTGAGGCCCCGGAAGTGACAGTGGAAACGCGGCTGGCGATGGCACGCACTAGCTGCTCGCTTTTGTGCCCGACAGTGGAAACAAGGCTAATGTGGCAATAATTTCTCAGTGAGAAAAATTTGTAAAATCAGCACTGAAACCTTTCAGAGGAAGGAGAAAAAAAACATCATTTTTTCTAATGTTGACAGAATTTTAGTAGTAATATGGAATAATTTATTTATTTATTTATTTGATAGGGACAATGCACATTAATGAACATCTGCATTGAAACAACAAAAACAGACGTAAACATGCCAGATTATAGCCACAGGGCTAATTTACATCCGTAAATCCGGAATAATGTCTTATTGTTCAACAATATGTATTGATTTGTTAATCAATGTTAAATCAGTGATGTATTACTCTCCTCTTCACACAGATTTAACTCGTCTTACTATGGATGTTTGGCATGGAAAGTTGTGGTAATGGCTACGCTGATGCGAAACACCTCTGATAGCCCTGATGTGGAGGCCCAGCTGATCTATGCCCTCACGCTGCCCGTGTCCTGCGCTATAATCCTGATCAACCTGCTCATAATCCTGGCCATCACCTGCAGCCGTCAGCTTCACAACTCGCAGAACTACTTCTTCGTTAGCCTGCTGGTGGCCGACCTGTGCACAGGTGTTGCTCTTCCCTTCATTCCCTGGATGGGCCTGAACCGCCCGCTCAGCTTCTCCTCCTGTCTGCTGGTGCACATTTTCCCTAACTTTCTGTTCCTGGCCTTCCTCTCTAACCTAGTACTGGTGCACTACGAGCGTTATCGGAGTATCGTGAGCCCCCTCCGGCGTGGACAACTCTGGCTGCATCGGCGATTCGCTCTCGCTCTGCTAGCCGCGTGGATGCTGCCGCTACTGTTCGCTCTGTTGCCTGCCTTCGGCTGGAACAACAAGGCTGTTCATGACCGGAACGGTTGTTGTCCAGAAACCAATAGCACGGCACATTCTAACTGTGTGGCATTGTCTGGAGAGCGTTGCTGTACGTACCGTAGTGTCTTTCCTAATGCTTTCATCTATTTGGAGGTGTATGGCCTACTGGCACCCGCTATCCTCTCTATTGCTGCGATGACGTGCCGTGTGCTGTGGATCACCCGTGAGCAGCTGAGGGACATCCAGCGTCTGCAACGGGCCGTGGCAAATAAGGGCTACAGACGGAGACTGGAGATGCGATACGCTTGTTGTGTGGCAGCTGTTTCCCTCGCCTTCTTGGCCTGCTGGGTGCCCTACATTGTTTACACTCATATAGGCATGGAGTTTTTGCTTCGTCGGGGAGGAAAGAGCGATCGCATGGGCCACATTGTGCTGTCCTGTGTTGGGGTCGGGGGCATTGCTGTCGTGCCCCTTCTTCTGGGACTTGCCAACAGGGAGTACACAGATCCGGTCAAGAAACTGTTCCGCAAACTGTGGCACCGCTGCGGAAATACAAGTGTGCAAATGGACCCTAGCCTTCGAATCTGTCGCAGCTGATGTGATTGACTTTCAACTGAAGTTTAGATTTACAATGTTCAAAAGATAAACTGTGATTATGGTTTCATTCTCAAAATAAAAATGGTTTGGAAACAGAGGACAAAATCAGCTGTTTTGGAACAAATGATTAAATTTGGGAGACAATAACTTTATTTATCATGCAATTTCAACTTTATAACTTTGTAGAACTTCTACATTCACAAACAGCTTTATCACACACTGCATGAAAGGGAGTGTTCGAAAAATCATAATACATGCACTTTAAACAAAACCCACAATAATGCTTTTAAATGGATTGAACCTACTTTATTGAGGCTCTCAGCAGTTCAGACCTGTGCAATAGGTTGGGAGGTAATTTGAATACAATATGGATTTACTTCTATTTTTGGAATTGTTAGGGTTAGGGTTAAGTATTTGAGTTACAGTGTTTTGGAACAGGTTTTCTCTCATAGACAGATGCCCTATCATTCTATGTTAGATTTTCCTAATGCCACGCAGAACTAATTGGTTCTCGTGTCATGACCAGCAGAGCAGCCGCCTCCTTCATGCTTTGTAGAGGGACGATGTTCTGGTGTTGGTATGTAATCTTTTTCTTTCTCCCAAAACATTTACCAAAAACAACTGTCTCATCCAATTCTAGAACATTGTTCCATTTTTCCAGCTTTGGAACAAGTTACTTCAAGGTGTTCTTGAGGCAACAAGTGAGCTTCATTGGATTATAGTAATTTCCTGTCATCCTCTCATTAACTGTTTTGTTGTGATTTCCATAGAAAGTTTGAGATGACAAACCTAGACCTGTAGTTAGAAAATCAGGCCGATAAGGTTTGAGATTGCTGGCATTATACAGCACAAATCAACAACCAGAGGCGCAGTTGCCAAAAACAGTAAAAGTACTAGAACAAGAAAAAGTACTTGAGTAATAAAATAATTACATGAGCAAGATTGTAGTCAATGCAAATACTGGAAAAATGCAGATGGCTAATTAATTCAGATCTGATAAAGCTTCAGCTTGAGCAGTGATGAATTACGTAAATTCAAAACATGTTTGAGAGGAACATCTCATCCTGTCAACCATACCTCAAGTACTTACAAGTGGCTGTTACAAGTTGTTTTATGGCTATATTAGTCACTGTTACTGTGAGGACTCTGAATAAAGAACACTTTTTTAAACATTTGTAATAAATCCAGTAGTGTAAAGCTTAAGTAAGTTCAGTGATGGTTCATTTCTGTTTTTAAAAAAAGATATTAATTTAGTTCATGTATACATATAGCGCTTTGGTTAAAACAGTGATGTCATCGTCCAGCTCAGTTCAGTTTTCATATAATGGTGTCAATGCAGGAAGATCAATAATACTGTTGAATATTAGGCCAGTGGCAAGGAATCAAAAGTCAAAGTGACAGAATGGAGAAAAAACCCTTTGGAGAAACCAGACTCAGTCGTTCAGTTCTCCTCTGGCCAATGAACGAACAGTGTATGATTATGATTCAGGCAACATTACAGGTCAGAAGTCAGATTGGATCGGAATATTCAGGATATTTATCCAGTTCCTCTGGTTGAAGATCGGAGTCATGAAGGTATGGAGATGAGTTTGTTGAGGATCAGTGCCGATGGCTGTCGTGTCGATGAGGCCTTCACAGGGGAGAGTGTAGTTGACAATATCTCTGCAGACACTTCAGGGGCGTTGTGGTCGTGTCTAGGCGCAAGTCCACCATCTGATCTGGATACGGCCCGGATCCGGCTGACTACTACATGTGTTGTGGTCGTGTCTAGGCGCAAGTCCACCATCTGATCTGGATACGGCCCGGATCCGGCTGACTACATCATGTGTTGTGGTCGTGTCTAGGCGCAGGTCCTCCATCTGATCTGGATACGGCCCGGATCCGGCTGACTACATCATGTGTTGTGGTCGTGTCTAGGCGCAGGTCCTCCATCTGATCTCGATACGGCCCGGATCCGGCTGACTACATCATGCGTTGTGGCCGTGTCTAGGCGCAGGTCCACCATCTGATCTGGATACGGCCCGGATCCGGCTGACTACATGTGTTGTGGTCGTGTCTAGGCGCAGGTCCTCCATCTGATCTGGATACGGCCCAGATCCGGCTGACTACATCATGCGTTGTAGTCGTGTCTAGGCGCAGGTCCACCATCTGATCTGTATACGGCCTGGATCCGGCTGACTACATCATGCGTTGTGGTCGTGTCTAGGCGCAGGTCCTCCATCTGATCTGTATACGGCCTGGATCCGGCTGACTACATCATGCGTTGTGGTCGTGTCTAGGCGCAGGTCCTCCATCTGATCTGGATACGGCCCAGATCCGGCTGACTACATGTGTTGTGGTCGTGTCTAGGCGCAGGTCCTCCATCTGATCTGGATACAGCCCGGATCCGGCTGACTACATGTGTTGTGGTCGTGTCTAGGCGCAGGTCCTCCATCTGATCTGGATACGGCCCGGATCCGGCTGACTACATCATGCGTTGTGGTCGTGTCTAGGCGCAGGTCCACCATCTGATCTGGATACGGCCCAGATCCGGCTGACTACATCATGCGTTGTGGTCGTGTCTAGGCGCAGGTCCTCCATCTGATCTGGATACGGCCCGGATCCGGCTGACTACATCATGTGTTGTGGTCGTGTCTAGGCGCAGGTCCTCCATCTGATCTGGATACGGCCCAGATCCGGCTGACTACATCATGCGTTGTGGTTGTGTCTAGGCGCAGGTCCACCATCTGATCTGGATACGGCCCGGATCCGTCTGACTCCAGTAAATCTCGGGATAAACAGAGACTAATATTAGCGTAGACGCCATTCTTCTTATGATGTAACGAGTACATCAGGTGTTATGGGAAGTGTTCCCAGTTCCGGCTGACCTAGTTTATGCAGCACAACATTAATTTAACTGATTTCAATAATAGAAATTGGTAATGTTCTATGTGAATGCTAGGTTGAAGAGATGTTTTTTAATTCTAGATTTAAACTGACAGTGTGAGTCTGCTTCTCCAACAATGCAAAGTGTTGGTGCTAAATATCAACTGGCCGGAATTTTGAGATTGCAATAAACCTGAAGGGATATAATGTGTTCAGAGCTCACTCAAGTACTGGGGAGCTAAAACATTTAGTGCTTTTTAAGTAATTAGCAAGATTTTAAAATTGATGTTGACAGAACCGGGCTAATATGGTCATACTTCCTGGTTCTGGTAAGACCTGCTGCGTTTTGGACCAGCTGTAGTTTGTTTATTAAGCGTGCAGGGCAACCACCCATAATAGCATTACAATAATCTAGCCTTGAGGTCATGAAGGCATGGACTAATTGTTCCACATTTGTCAATGAGAGCATATGTCGTAATTTAGATATATTTTTAAGATGTAAAAATGCGGTTTTACAGATACTAGACACGTGACTTTCAAATGAAAGATTGGTATCAAAGAGCACACCCAGGTTCCTAACCGACGACGAAGACTTGACAGAGCAGCCATCAAGTGTTAGACAGTATTCTAGGTTATTACTTGAGGAAGTTTTTTGTCCGATAATTAGAATCTCTGTTTTTTCGGAATTAAGTAGTAGTAAGTTACCATTTTTTTATATCAGCTATGCATTCCGTTAATTTTGTGAATTGGTAAGTTTCGTCAGGGCGTGAAGAAATATAGAGCTGAGTATCATCAGCATAACAGTGAAAACTAATGCTTCCTAATGATATCTCCCAAGCCTATCCAAAAAAGCCTAACCAGCCTATCTCCCAAGCCTTTTCCAAAAAAATAACTTAAAGGCACAATATGTAATTTTCGTCACAAGAGGTCATTTCTTCAAAACAAAGGCTTAGCTTGATGACGCCATAAATGAGTGTGGAATCTTGTGTGGTGTTGTCTTGACTATTCACCTACACAGTCAGTCTGTTTTTATTGTGCTTGAATGCCACAGTCGGCCACTGCCACTGCTTTCGTTTTGTTTGTTTTTCTTACTATTAAAGTTACGTTTAATGTTCACTGTGCCGAGCAGGCCGAGGGCTGTGATTGATAATGAGCGAAACCTGCGCGACGCACCAGTCTCGTATCTCTCACGGAGGAGCGACGACAGCAGACGACGAGAGAGGACCAGGCCTGGACATTTATGGTATGTTTTGTTTATATGTGTTTCAATTATGTTTGATATCATAAATTAACATTATTTTAATGAAATAGCCGTGTATGCTGAATTATTACTCATACAGGCACTTTATCTGATGAATTAAAATTGTGGGGTAAAGGAGCGCTGTTTTACTTGGTGAAAATAAAATAATCATGTTAAAAATATATTTGAACGTTACTCTGTGCATTTGCTCTGGGCAGGTATGAGACACTTGTTGCACACTGTAGTAAGATAGATCGATATTAGAATATCATATTAAAGGGTTAGTTCACCCAAAGATGAAAATTCTGTCAGTAATTACTCACCCTCATGTTGTTCCAACCCCGTAAGACCTTCGTTCATCTTCGGAACATAAATTAAGATATTTTTGATGAAATCTGAGTGCTGGATCACTCCTCCATAGGCTGCTAGGTGACCGAAACTTGCTGGCCCAGAAAAGTTATTAAAGACATCGTTAATATAGTCCAAGTGACTCCAGTGGCTCAATCTTAAGTATATCAAGCGACGAGAATACTTTTTGTGCGCAAAAACAAACAAAAATAACGACTTTATTCCACTATTCATATCCTTCTCTCTGGGCCTCTAGTTGGTTCACGTAGTGTTTTTGCGTAGCGCGTCTGTGTTACACGTCACCACGTAGGCTCACAATTGGCCGAAGCTGGTCATGTGTGTGATGCGTGATGACGTGCAACACAGACGCGCAGCACAAAAACACTACGAGGCCCAGAGAGAAGGAAATGAATAGTGGAATAAAGTCGTTATTTTTGTTTGTTTTTGCGCACAAAAAGTATTCTCGTCGCTTGATATACTTAAGATTAAGCCACTGTAGTCACTTGGACTATATTAACGATCTCTTTAATAACTTTTCTGGGCCAGCAAGTTTCGGTCACCTAGCAGCCTATGGAGGAGTGATCCAGCACTCAGATTTCATCAAAAATATCTTAATTTGTGTTCCGAAGATGAACGAAGTTCTTACGCGGTTGGAACAACATGAGGGTGAGTAATTACTGACAGAATTTTCATTTTTGGGTGAACTAACCCTTTAATAAAAGTTGCTAAATGGCATGCAATTCATTATAAAAAACTAAATAAATTGTATGATGAGAAAATGCTGTATTACTGTTACTGTGGCTATGTTAGCGTTAGCCACTTGACAAAATAACATTGTCTCTCAGAATCAAGAACACAGATTCAAACAATAACGTATTGTTGCGCTATAACAATAATTAGTTTTCTGTCAATAAATGTGTCCAAACAGCTGCTCACCTGTGAAATAAAATGCATAATATTAAAGTGTCTTTGGTGTTCCCATAGTTTCTGTAGAAGTAAAAGCAAGAATCAAGGGCAACACAAATACACGTGTAAACCACATAAAAAAGCACCTTCCTAGATTAGTTTGTTTGACTTAAGAGGGGTTTAAACCTGACTTTAAACTAAAGTTTATTTGGATATTACATGTATGAAACAGAATTCATTTTTGTCCATTTATTATTGATACGAAAGGTTTGCAATGACTTCCAGACTGCCTAAAAGCTGCCTTGATTATATGGACACAAGAAGAAAACAAATGTAAAGTTGAGGAGAAGCAGGCCAGCTCTGAGGATGGGTGTCAGGAGGATGTGTTGAGAGAGAGAGAGAGAGAGAGAGAGAGAGAGAGACAGAGAGAGAGAGAGAGAGAGAGAGAGAGAGAGAGAGAGAGAGACACACTGCTACTGGTTCAGCCTTACATGGTACACAGAGAGAGAGAGAGAGAGAGAGAGAGAGAGAGAGAGAGAGAGAGAGAGAGAGAGAGAGCATTCCAGAGTGCTTCTGCTGCTGGTTCAGCCTTACATGGAACACTGGAGTGTGCTTTATGTGGTTCTTACGTATAGGTTTATTACCCACGGTGGAAATATTGGAAATATAGCATAATCTTAATCAACAATTGATATTTACATTTACATTTTCAGTTTCATTTATTTTCTTTATTGTCCAGATTTTGCCACACAGTCAAACTTATTAGTTTCAAACACATTGTATATTCAGTGTTCTGTAATTCACCCTTCGCCGGGAGTTAGTTTGACAGGCGATCTGACCAATCATAACGCTAATAATATTTACTGCCACTTTGTCGACAAACAAACTATACAGTGTAGTTAGTATTTACATTTGCACCAATAATGGGACTATTTCCAATAACCAGAGTAAGGACTTAATCGCAGTAAAATGTTTATATGACATGTAGTGAATTTTGAAGAGAACTGCTTTATATAGGCTTTCTGTCCAGGGACGCCTGCAGTTCCCCAGGGTCAAGGGTCATGATTAGGGACGTCATAATTGTGGAATGGTGTCATACAATTGTGATTAACAAATTGTCTTTTTTTGTTCATCTCAGTCATGTTTATCTTTTTGAACTTTACAGAGGATGAACATGAAAGTACATCTACACAAAACAAGCACACCAAACTATATAACAGCAAATATAATGTATGAAACGAACCACAAGCCGGTCTTACAGAGTACACCTGTGAAATATTTCAAATAATATTTTAAATATTACAATAATTACAAGTGTTTTACTTTAGTTGTGAGGGTGTCTGACATACTGTTGTTATTGAAACAGAGTGATTTGTTTTATCAGTGCTTAAAAGCTGCTTTGATTATGTGGCCAAAAGGAGAAAACAAATGTAGAGTTGAGGAGAAGCAGGCCAGCTCTGAGGGTGTGTTTTGGCTGGAGAGAGAGGGAGAGAGAGAGAGAGAGGGAGAGAGAGAGAGAGAGAGTGTGTGAGAGAGAGAGAGAGAGAGAGAAAGAGAGAGAGAGAGAGAGAGAATGCCAGAGCGGTTCAGCCTTACATGGAACACTGGACTGCGCTTTAATCTATAATGGCACAGAGTCCAGGGTAACTTTTGCATTAGAATTCTACAATATTACAGTATTTACAAATCTTTCACCCTAGCTCTATGTATTATTATAACAATGATGTAATGTTGAATTTAAGAATATTAATATACAATTTAATTATTTTACACCTTGTTCAGATAGAAAATGCTAGCAATCAAGAAGTAACACAATGTCAAAGTCTGAGCTCCAAAATCCACAGAAGAATTGGATTTAGATACAATCAATGCATAGAGTTTTATGGCTCGTTTCCACTGAGCGGTGCTGTACAGTACGGTTCGGGTCGGTAAACCATGAGTCGGCTAGCGTTTCCACCGCCAACAGTTCCCTTACTTGATAGGCGTGGCATGGCCGCGGGAACTAGGGGTGCTGAAAAAAAATAAATATAGATGTATTGATTATAAAGCATTCATCGGCATTAGGGGCTGTTCACACAGAACGTCAACCATGTTCGAGTGTGTGTGTGTGTGTGTGTGTGTGTGTGTGCGTGTGTGTGTTTGCGGCGATCACCGGTGCGTCTCTGGCTGAGATCCTGGCTAGAGCCCTGCACGGGCCAAAAACTCCAGCCCTAGCCCGGCCCTGGCCCGTGGTGTTCAAGCCCTACCCGACCCCAGCCCGACAACGCCTGCAATTTTTTCAGCCCGAACCCGACCCGACCCGAGACCAACATCAATCACTTTTAAGCTCTCTCTGACGCGCGCGCTCTTTGGCGCGCTCTCTCTCTCTGACGCGCGCTGTCTCTGCTACACACGCAAACACACGTCGCGCGCTCTCTGATGCGCGCTGTCTCTGCTACACACGCAAACACACACACATCGCGCGCTCTCTGATGCGCACTGTCTCTGCTACACACGCAAACACACACACGTCACACGCTACTAAGAGGTAAACTTTTATTATAGGCCTGAAACATCATGCCCAAAAATATTGGACAAACCGTCCATTACACAGAAGCATAAACATGAAGGGAGAATATAGTGCTACGGGATCAAACCGCAAAAATAAGTAAATAAACGGCCTACCTTTCTTTGCTTTTCAGTAACTGAAGTGTCACCTGTTTAATGCACGTGAGTGACGCGCGCGCGTTCGTGTATGCGTGTTGCGTTTGTGTTACTTTCTTAGGTGATGTATAATATTTATAATATAATCAATATAACAGTATTTCATACACACTTCGTGACGTGTGCTCTGCTGCACGTTAATTATATACACAATGAGGAGAGAAGCTAAAATAAGCCCGAGCCCGACCCGAGCCCGATCTGTAAAAAAAAAAAAACGGCCCGAGCCCGGCCCGAATGGGCTTAGCCTGTCGGGCCCCGTCGGGCCCCGACGGGCTTGCAGGGCTCTAATCCTGGCCAAGAGGAACCAGAAGCCGGAAGTGCGTAAAGCTCAGCGAGAGCAAGCGATCAGGTGACGACCCTAACGCTTCATTCACACTCATGATCTATGACTGAACCTAAACTGGTTAGACTGCAGTTTTGCACATTTATTGCTCTTACTAACATGTACTGTATGTTGACAGGTCAAAATTAATGTTCAAATAAATATTGTAGTCCAGAAGAGCTTGAGGTGTGTTGGGATTAGAGATGTGACCGGTTAATCGCTATGACAACGCATTTGGCTTTCGACTTGGTGACAATTCGGGGACGTCAATTGCTTGAATGTTAATTCCCAAGTGTCTGGGATAGAACACAACGACCAGAGGATGAATAAGAGGAAGAGATGGATGTTGAACTGTTGCTTCAGTGCCATGATTACGGTGCAAAACCAGAACCGTCAGCTTTGGATAAAGCATATGTGAGAAGATAGAGGCCCAGCAGCAGGTGATCGAGGAATGGCTGAGGTTACACTGAAGCAGTCGTTAGGCTTGGAGAGGTTTTTAGCAGCAGGTATGTATCATGTCACCTCTGTGGTTATGACTTTCTTGCAGACCTAGATTGTGTTCAAATCCATTCATTTATGAATCACAGTAGTGGGCAGAATATGCAGATCCTTTAATTCAGTAAAAGCACTAATACCACTGTGAAAATACTCCACTACCTGCATTCAAAACCTTAATTATATAAAAGTATGTAAGTATTATCAGAAAAATGTACTTAAAAGTACTCATAGTGCAGTAAAATGATCCCTTTCAGTGTTTTACTATTATATAGGATGTTTATGGATTAATATTACTGCTGCATTAATGTGTATGTTTCATTTTACAGGTTGAGATTATTTTAACTTCTTTATATACTGTTGGCTAGCCGCTAGTTTCATCTATAAGATCATCATAGCCTGTTTGTAGTATCTCTGTCCTGTGAGAACCACATATCTCAGCTTTGTGATGATGCATTTTCCAAACATCAATAATGGGTTATGCTTTGATTTAAAGGTAATAATAATTTTCTTTCACTCTTTTAGATTTGCCAGCTACAGGCATTTTGGAGACAGATTGAACCTGCAACAAGGAGAATAGTGTGTGTTGGTACACAGTCATCCACTTCCAGCACAACAGCAGCTCCTGACAATGCCACTGATCCACCTCGTCGACCGGTAGGCATAGTTCAAACTTAAAGGTTGTATCAGTGATTTCAGGCCCAAACATAAATGATCACATTCATCTAACTTTTCTAACGATCCGCTAGCTGCCCGCCCCATAAGCATGCCGTCAAAAAACTGCGTCTCTGTAGGCAGCCTAGGCTCTGAGATCTGCACACAAAAACAGTTGCTTTCACCAACCACTCAAAACCAAAATAAATAATGTTCCAACCAATCACCGACAGGGGTGGGTGTTGTGAGGTTTAGCGCTCGTGCACGGCTGCCTATGACGCGAAAACCTCACGACACCCGCCCTTGTCGGTGATAATCATTTTGTTTATAAAAGTAGCTCGCTGATAAATCTGCATCCGTAACAACACAACTGTCTAATTCAATATAATTAAAACCACATACAAGTGGTCTCAGACTTTTGGACCCCACTTTACAAACACTTATGATGACCATGCAATGATTATCGTTTTTACTACTGTTGTGAACTTAGAATCGAAAGACCAGGAGACTTGGTTGTTTCTTCAGCAGGATTCTTTATTGAGAACACGAGCTGTCGGTAGCTGCAGTCACCAAGTCTGACGTGAATGTTCTCTTACAGTTTATATACATTTAGGGGCAGGAACCGAAAAAGACAGGTTTAGGAACCGGTTCTAGACTGAGAGCATTGCCCACCCTAATCCACTCAGCATATCTATTCAAACACTGAGACCTGAGTACAGGACTGGCTGGACTTTCTTGCTAAAACACAAACTCCAAGAGTTTCAGTAAAACAGGACTGACCAGAGTCTTTTGCTAGAAAACTCTGATAATCATAATTTATACCTAACCTTAACATGCTAAATTCAATGTAAACCTAAATTAAACATTTTAATAAATTTGCATTCCCACACTACTAAGACTTGTTCCCCCTGCTCCCCACCAGAGCCGATGCCTTCCGATGATTGATGAACTGCTCCTGTTCTTGGTGTACCTATCACTGGGACTGAAGGAGAAAGAGCTGGGTGATTGTTTCAGTATTCATCAGTCCACCGTCAGCAGGATAATCAAAACCTGGGTACATTTTTTGTACACCTTATTGGGTGCTGTTGGGATATGGATGTCTCCTGAGACAATTAGAGCCACGATGCCGAGTGTATTCGGCAAATACTCTGACACCCAAGTCCTTATTGATTGTACAGAGATGAGATGTTGTCAGATGCCTTCATCTTTACTCTTACAGAGTGAGATGTTTTCACAGTATAAATCCCATACTACCCTGAAAGGAATGATTGGTGCTGTTACTTTTATTTCCTCACTGTATTCTGGCTCTATCAGTGACAAAGAATTGTTCAGGCAATCTGGCATTGTCCCTCTTTTGGATAAAGATATGGCTGTAATGGTGTACAAGGGATTCAGCCTTGCAAAGTTTACAGACCACCTTTTCTGAGTAAAAAGTCACAGCTGTCTCATGGCGAAGTGCTGGTCACTCAGGACATTGCACGGTTAAGCATACATGTGGAGAGGACAATTAGGCACATCAAAGAGAACAAACTGTTTGACACGATTATCCCTCTGTCCATTTGTGGTAGTATCAACCAGCTTTTTGCAGTAGCCTGCCTCCTAACAAACTATCAAAACAAGCCACTGGTCAAAGCTTGGGCCAAATACCTGTGTTGACAGGGTCAGCTGAAAACATCATTTATACAGTCACCATGAGACATTGTATATGGAATGATTTAATTATTTTTGTTACAAATAAATCTGAAAAAAACAACAACTTTTTTCTCTCCTTTGTGTTTATTGCAAAATACGCTGTTTTTATATAACCATTATGGTGTAACTTTTTGATGCAAATATTGCTTCTTTGGCGATAAAGAGTTTGGCTGACCTAAAGAACATCCTTCCAATAGTGATTCATGAAATACACACCCTGTATGTTATGAAGACCCAAAGCATTTAAAATTAAACAAAGCATGAAATAATTTATTACACAAATAGCAGGTGAATATGTTATGTAATATAACAATACAATAGTGAAATAAGCCAATACATTTTCCAAATTCAGGTGAAATGCATAAAATGTTATTTACTCCTGCTTCTCACAATAACAAAAGTTTATTGCAGGTAATTTCATTTTTCTTCATACAAAGGCCCCCACCTGAATTATCCTGCATCGATCAGTAAGATCTTTTGGAGACAGACAAGTACTTCTGCAAGTAAAACTGGTCCACCCTCTCTCTGATGACTGCTTTTACCTCCGGGTCAACCTGGATACGCTGCACCAGCATGTCTTCCTGAGCACAAATCACAAAGTCACACCATTGGAGGCCAGTGATCAACAGTTGACCCTGCACCTGCCAGGAGTAAGAGTGGCTTTTACGAAGAGCTAAAGTGCCATCCTGCATTTTAAGGTCTTTACAGTCCACATAGTTCTTCACATTAGGGCACTTTATCTCAACCAGTCCAAACGGTGGCTGTGCGAATGGATCAAAAATCAAGCCATCTGGCGAGGCACCAAGCCAAGGGGCATCTGGGTGGATGACGAGGCCACAGGGTGTGTAGTTGACATTTTTCATCTGGCAGTACTCCCTTGCCACCTCAAACTCCATGTCTGCACCTCTTCTCATTTCTGCAGTCTGCCTTGTTCCTTTGAGGACTCTTTCTGCAAGAGACTCTGCAGAGCTCTCTCCCCTCACAAAACACACCTCTCTAAAGCGTAGAGAGGAGCTGATGCCACTCCTGGTCTGCTGCCTCAATCTTATAGGCCATGTCCAGTGTAACATTCAAGCTTTTAAGGTGGAATTGCTCCTGCTCAGTGCACACATGCACACAGTCTGTCGGGGCAAGCTTGTACTCCCCAATAGGCAGTGGTGGGTGAGGTGGAGGATCCTGGTGCATCTTGACTGATTCTGTGGGCAAAACAGGCTGCTGGTATGAGAGCACTCTCCCCCTTTGTGCTAAGCCAAAAGCTGTCTCAACAAGGGTCTTCTCTTCACTGATGCCCATAGTTGCTGCTAGAGGTTTCTCTCTAATGCCTTCCATCATGTCTTCCATCAGTAGCAAAGAGATGTCTAGTGGGTCCCCAACCAAGCCCTTGTAGAGTGTACTCCTGTGAAAGAATGTAATAGTGGATATCGAATATCAAGCAATGTATTCGAATATATTCGAATTTCTACGAGTAAAATGTAAAATGAAGTTAACAAACAACTTCGATCCATCAGGAAACGCCACATGGTCGCTGAATTTCACTGCGCTTCTTGAAGAGTTTTTCTTTTGCGTGAACAAGCCGTTCGCCGGAGATGTGTTAAAACTTAAAGATAGCGGAGTGCATTCATGATTATTAGGCTACCGGTATAATAATCCTCCTGGCGCCGGGTCTGAGTGAGTAATGTACTCTCTTACCTTTGTTCTTTGATTAACATTAATGACACTTTAAGACCAGCCACTGCGGACAGAGACGCGATCTGACACACGTCGCATTTTCTCACATCTCTACGTTCATTTAAGACTTTATTTAAATCATTTAAGACCGCTCTAATGAGGACACTCGACAAAACGGACATTTGGTATAATTTGTGTGTTGTGGTTTGTTCAAGCCCGAAAGAGAACTCGATACTGACACGCGTCTCTTCTGTGGGTCGTGTGTGTGTGTGTGTGTGTGTGTGTGTGTGTGTGTGTGTGTGTGTGTAATACTAATAGGCAGGAATTACAGCGCGGTCTCTTTAGTCTTGTCGTTATCTTCCATTTTCAAAACAGGCTGGCTATTGGCTATTATTCGCTTGATCTGGTCGTGGGCCTACGCTACGATACGTTTAGAGCGGCCGCTACTGGATGAGATGGCAAACAATAAAATAAAAAGCAAACGGTCTAATCATAGACTGTAAAAAATGCGCTACACATGGCACTTTAAAAACCGGATAGTTTATTTATAGTTCGGTTTCGGATATTTCACATCATGTTCGAATGCATATTCGAATATCGAATAAAAAGTGACAGCCCTAGTTAGTAATATTTGCAGGTTACTGACACCTATGGAATCTTTCTTTTATTTATTTGTGTGTGTGTGTGTATACTGTATGTATGTGTATGCGTGTACATATATGTGTACATAAGTGTGTATGTGTGTGTATACACTGTACATATGTAGACTGTATGATGCAGTAATTGCAATAGCATCTCACTACCTCACCTGACTCCTCCTTCCGTGAGCTGGTTGAGTCTTGGTTTGCTGATGACCGTTTTGCTTATTGGCCCAGGTTTCACTCCCTGACAAAAAAAAGGACAGACAACATACAATCTTAACAATAGGAGACAAAAAAATTGAAAGGAACTAACTAATCTGGCAAAGTATGTGACATATTACAGCTGCCTATGTTAAAACAATGAGAACAAAACAAAATTGCATTGCTCTCCATCTAAGTCAAGTCAAGTCAAGTCATCTTCATTTATATAGCACTTTTAACAATGTAGATTGTTTCAAAGCAGCTTTACAGAGATAAACATATAATTTAAGGTAACAGAGATTGTTTTGGCTTTATAGCGGATCTTTAATAAAGTTATTTTCCAGCTAAAGTTAGTTTTGATTGATTCGCTTCCGTCGCAACAATCATTTGTTATTAAATTAGGGGCCGCTAAGACGACACCATTCTCTCAACGAATTTTCCCGACAACGCTTTATCTGTAGAGTGGTAAAGGGATCCTCCATAGGGAGAGAGTAGTTGGCAATTTAGCACTGCGTTGGATCGGGTCCAGGCGAAGGTCCTTCATCAGATCTGGATACGGCCTGGACCCTAAGGTTCCTGACCCTTTAAAAGTTGGATTCGGCATTGACAGATTATTCTAATACATATGTATACTTAAATATCACTAATGCCAGGAGTATTAATAATAATAATAATAATAATATGTTTATTTTATATAGGGCCTTTCTGAGGACTCAAGGTCACTTTACAATACCGGTAATTACAAATACATATGACATAGAAACGATATATAAACTGTGAAGGATAACATAGTAGAAGAGGTACAGTACATATTAGGCTATTGTTTCTAAACACTTACCGCGGTTCCGGGCTTGTGCCATTGCTGCTCTGTCTCAGGTGTGGACAGGCGGCACAACCTGCACATCCAACTCTGAATAGTGTGCAGTTTGAAACAGCAGAGCAACTGTGTGGTTACACATTGCAGTGCCAGCTACACATGAGCACCGATGTGATGTGAGGATGACAGGGTCCGAATCCCGAAGCACTATCTGTACAAAAGTATATGGAGAATTTTTTTTACAAACATTGACACCGATTTGAGAGTGTGGCTGAGCTTTAATGCATAATATTTGAGCAGTGGTTCAAACAGATGCCACTGATTTGAGGAACAGAACAGGACCCGCTCATGATCACTGATTAATCCACTCTTACTTACTCCTACCCTGAGAGGCTTGATAAATACTGTCCCTGAACCCGAACAGAACACCCAACCCATCCCTAACGTTACTCTCAGGCTGTGTGGCTTCTCGTTTTTCCTCATAGATCTGTGACTAGCTGCCCTGATGCTGACAGCACCAGTCAGTCTGTCTTTGTTTGATACTGGTGAAAAATAAAGTGAAAACGTGAATATGTAGGTATATAGCTAGCAATCATAAATTTGCAGAACGAGACATTTTTTTCTATCATCTCAGATTAGATTAGTAGGTTAATGTTATCGTTAGTTTAGCTACCATAGTGACATACTGCATTCTTCCTGTTCGGGAACGCTAACATGAGCTATCGCTAGCAGAATAGATACAAACCTTCATAGTCAAATATGTATGAGGAGGCGTATAGCTTAAACCCCTTGTCCATTTTGGTGGTAGGAGTTTTAGATGTCAACCTGCATATACGATGGACATCAGTTATGCTCATTTTGGGTAATTCCTGAAGGCATCTAGAGTAAAACAGTGCCATATCCAACGTAGCGTGGTACAGCGCACCTGAACCGGATGTGGTGACACCCGTTTCGCAGAATGCGGAAGTAAGTTGCGCATAGAGCCTCACCAGAGCCCATCTACGGAGAGCCTTGGCACTTCCTATTAGCCCCATTGTATCGATCTTGGTTGCAGTTCCATTAGAATTCCACTGGAGGTGATCGCGGGCGAGTGCAGACTGAATGGGAGTCTATGGGGCTAGGCGGCTAAATGTGTCTCTTTCACCCGATTGCCGTTGAGAAATCTCAGATTTTATTGTAGGTTTTGCAAGTTCAACATGGGTTATAGGTCGAAAGTTGAATAAACGAGTACTTATTTCTTTTCGATTTCTTACAGGTTGAGTTGTTGTTGCCCATAACACGCTAGCATTCTGCTAATGACGTCAGCATTCTGACGTCATTGACATTTTAAAAGACTTTTTAAAGCAAATAAGTGACTCTAAAAAATCTAACACCCAGCAATGTGTAATTTCTTTGCATCTCCTTTCGAATACAACATTCAAATTACTAGACAAAAAATTATATCCTGAGAAAAGTGGATTTTGAGGGGTATTTCGCCATAGACCTCCATTCAATCTGCACTCGCCTGCGAGCGCCCCCGCATGGACAGAGACGTGTTACTGCAGCCAGTCCAGAAACCGGAAGTAAGCAGAGAGTGCCAATTCTCTTCCTATTAGACATTCTCTGGCCTCACTGAATTATTCTATGCGGTCACAGACGCGAAGCAGGATTTTACGATGTGAAAGTATGAACCGATAGATATGGCTACAATTTTGCGCTACTGTAGGAAAATCTGACAAGGTAGGACCACTGATCTATATAATGACTGGATAGCTCATGACGTTCTAAACTGCCAGTAGGCAGTGAAGCCACCGGAAGTGTTCGAGCGGCCATCTTACGATTCCCTAACAGCAGAGTCAAGTCAAGTCAAGTCAAGTCAAGTATATTTGTATAGCGCTTTTCACAATACAGATTGTATCAAAGCAGCTTCACAGTATTAAATTAAAATAATACAACAAGGTTTGTTTCAAGTGGAATTTATTGATTGATAAAATAAAATTAAATATCCCCAAAATATCCCCAACTGAGCAAGCCAAAGGCAACAGTGGCAAGGAACCAAAAAACTCCATCAGGACCTAATGGAGAAAAAAAAAACCTTGGGAGAACCCAGGCTCAGTCGGGGGCCAGTTCTCCTCTGGCGTTTATGAACTAGAGGCCGGATTGTAGTTTGAACTGTAAGATTAGAAATATTATATGAATGCCTGGCCGAAAAGATGCGTCTTTAATCTAGTTTTAAACTGGGAGAGCGAGTCTGAGCAACGAACAGTATCAGGAAGACTATTCCAGAGTTTTGGAGCTAAATGTGAAAATGATCTCCCTCCTTTGGTGGATCTGGATATCCTAGGAATGACCAAAAGCCTCGAATTTATTGATCTTAAAGAGCGTGATGGATTATAGGGTGATAGAAGATCCGTTAAATAGACTGGAGCTAAGCCGTTTAGGGCTTTATAAGTCAGTAGCAATACCTTGTAAATAATACGGAACTTTATAGGTAACCAATGCAGAGATGATAAAATCTGTGTTATATGATCATATTTTCTTGATCTAGTAAGAACTCTAGCGGCTGCATTTTGGACTAACTGTAGCTTGTTTATTGAGGATGCAGGACAACTGGCTAATAAAGCATTACAGTAATCTAGTCTCGAGGTCATGAATGCATGAACTAGCTTTTCTGCATCAGAAACTGATAGCATATTACGTAGCTTAGCAATGTTTCTAAGGTGGAAAAAGGCTGTTTTTGTAACATATGAAATATGATTTTCAAAAGACAGGTTACAGTCGAGTATAACACCCAAGTCTTTTACTGTAGAGGATAAAGTAACAGGACATCCTACGATGTTAAAGTTGTATTGTAAGAGGTTTTGTGGGCGGTTTTTTGAACCGATAAGTATTACCTCTGTCTTGTCTGGATTTAATAAAAGAAAATTACGAGTCATCCAATCTTTTATATCTTTAACACACTCTGTCAATTTGGATAATTTAGCGTTTTCATCCGGCCGTGATGAAATATAGATTTGAGTGTCATCAGCATAACACTGGAAACTAATTCCATGTTTCCTTATAATATTTCCAAGTGGCAGCATATATATTGAGAATAATAGAGGGCCTAACACAGATCCCTGCGGCACTCCATAGTTTACTGGAGTTATGATCGATTTTTCTCCATTCAAATAGACAAAATGGTAGCGGTCTGATAAATATGATCTGAACCAGCTTAATGCTTGTCCTTGAACACCAGTATAATTTTGTAGTCGATCTAAGTGTATTGTGTGATCTATAGTATCGAACGCAGCACTAAGATCAAGTAAAACTAGTATTGAGATACAGCCTTGGTCAGAAGCTAAGAGTAAATCATTTGTGATTTTAACGAGCGCAGTTTCTGTGCTATGATGCGGCCTGAATCCAGACTGAAACTTTTCATAGATGTCATTTTCTTGCAAGAAAGAGCCCAGTTGAGCGGACACAACTTTTTCTAGTATTTTAGACATAAATGGAAGATTTGAAATGGGTCTATAATTTGCTAGATTATTATGATCTAATTGTGGTTTCTTAATGAGAGGTTTTATAACTGCCAGTTTAAATGTTCTTGGAACATGACCTAAAGATAAAGACGAGTTAATAATATTGAGGAGAGGCTCTTCCACTACAGGTAACACTTCTTTCAATAGTTTAGTTGGTATAGGATCTAATAAACATGTTGTTGTTTTAGATGAAATGATACGTTTATTTAACTCTTTTTGTTCTATAGTTGTAAAGCACTGTAATTGTTCTTGCGGGGTGATAATTGAGGCTGAATAATAAGATCAAAATGAGGGAGGGAATTAGTTCAACGTGTCCACAATTTATTAAAACGAGGGAATAAATAAGTCGTCGTAACAACTTATTATTTAGATCAGTGGACAGAACGAGCAGAGAGAGAGAGAGTGCGTGTGTGTCCCGGCCGCGCGCATGCGCGCACTCTCACCGCCTTCAAACAACACGAGCACTGTATTCTCTCTCCCTCGCGTATATCAACATCATAACCCTAACCCTAACCCTAACCCGCGGTTTAGTGTATCCGTATAATGCGCACATATGTACGCCTGGGTTATTTTTTATAAATCGGAATATGTGCGTGGAAAATTGTGTATGCGCATTTCAATGCCTTTTTTGTGCGTACACAATGTTTATATATCAGGCCCCTGGGAATAGAATTGATTAACAATCAAAATCTCACCTGATCAACACGATAAATTCAATGCTTTCTTGTTATATTTTATCCACAACACATTGTGTACTTAGCCTGAAACATGGCTAAATGTCCCTTTATCAAAGATATTAATTAAAAGAAAGTTCCAACCCACCTTGCATATGAATCCTGGCTGTAACGGTCACCAGCTGGAGTGCCCTTGAGAGCCACCAGAGGGCACTCCACATAAGACTATTATCACTCACAAACTACATTTCCCATAACTCACTGCCCGGACTCATCATCACTTATCACTGATCACATTCACCTGTACCTCATTCACTGATTGCATTCACCTGTGTCTCATCATCCTGTTAGTCTCAGTCTATTTATACCATGTTCATTCATTCACTCACCGCAAAGTCTTGTTTAAGTGTTACACTGCAATTCCGAGCGTTTTCCCTGGTTTCTTGCCTTTTGGTTTATTTGGATTTCTTGCCCTGTTCCCTCGATTACTCTTTTGCCTCTGGTCCCTGCCTGTTTTGTTTGTTTCTTTGTTGGTTTGTTTGGACAGCCTACCTGTGTTTTGACCTTTTGCCTGTACACTGGATTATGCCTCTGGATTACCCACAATAAAGCTACGTTTGGATCTTAACCCTCGTGTCTCGGAGCAGGTTCGTAACACTGGCAGAGTATAAATGCCCACAAACTGAACTTGCAAAGTATTGTCAGTCTGTGATGGAAGTTGGGTGTGTGATGGAGTGAGGAATCTGCTGAGGTTTGGAGGTAGTAGTGGGAAAAACTTTTAATGTTATTTGTTTTCACTTGTTCTTAATTCTTATTGTAGAACTGTACACTATCTGATTATCTATATCTATATCTATATCACCGTTCAAAAGTTTGGGGTCAGTGAGATTTTTAATGTTTTTAAAAGTATCTTCTGCTCACCGAGGCTGCATTTATTTAATTAAAAATACAAACAAAAACAGTAATATTGTGAAATATTATTCCAATTTAAAACATCTGTTTTCTATGTGAATATACAGTAAAGTGTAATTTATTCCTGTGATCAAAGCTGAATTTTCAGCATCATTACTCCAGTCTTCAGTGTCACATGATCCTTCAGAAATCACTCTAATATGATGATTTGATGATCAAGAAACATTTATGATTATTATCAATGTTGAAAACAGTTGTTTACATTTATTTCATGATGCTATGATGAATAGAAAGTTCAAAAGAACCGCATTTATCTGAAATCTAAAGCTTTTGTAACATTAAACACTACCGTTCAAAAGTTTGGGGTCAGTAAGAATTTTAATTTTATTTTTGGGGGAAAGAAATAAAATAAATCAATACTTTTATTCATAAAGGATTAGTTAAACTGATCAAAAGTTACAGTAAAGACATTTATAATGTTAGAAAATATTCTATTTTAAATAAATGCTGTTCTTTTGAACTTTCTATTCATCAAAGAATTTTTAAAGAAAGTGTACACAACTGTTTTCAACACTGATAATAATCTTAAATGTTTCTTGATCATCAAATCATCATATTAGAATAATTTCTGAAGGATCATGTGACACTGGAGAGTTAATGATGCTGAAAATTCAGCTTTGATCACAGGAATTAATTACAGTTTAAAATATATTAAAATAGAAAAGTCATTTTAAATTGTCATAATATTTCACAATATTACTGTTTTTTTCTTTTTTTTTTTTTTTTTTTTTTTATTTATTTATTTTTTATCAAATAAATGCAGCCTTGGTGAGCAGAAGAGACTTCTTTTAAAAACATTAAAAAATCTTACTGACCCCAAACTTTTGAATGGTAGTGTGTGTATATATATATCATACAACTATCATTGTATTTTTGTATTTTCTATGTAAATATAGACACTTCATAATGTGTTTGAATTTAATAACATTTAGGATTTATGTGTTAGTAAAACTGGAGCAGAGTGTGCTGTTTGTGACACGGATGTAAACGGCTGGATTTAAGAGAAACTAAAGATGGTAACTGTTCAGTTTTGGCATATTTGTTTATGCATTTTTTTCCATTTTTGCATTTTAGTCTTCATCAGTATACTGCCACGTTCTGAGTGAACACAAGGCTGGTCTTCTATTCCAATGATCTGTGAATCTGAAGTTTAACAGAATCGCTTTTTCAGATGCTTCATGGTCTCTGGAAATGGGTTAGTAACATCAACTACATTCCACAAAGCTTGTATTGTTCATTCAATAGCTCTTCAGAATTCATTCAGAGGGGAGTTTGCATTTCTAAGGAGACTATTCTGTGTGTACCAACAGGTTAATATGCGTTATTTTTATTTAAAACTAAACAGTGTAGTAATTTAGATTTGTGCGTTAATTAACTTAAATGTTTGAAAGTTGCAGAGAAATTGTATAATGGATAAAATGGTGAGTTATTGGAGAACTTGTTGAATATTGCTATTTTAGCACAGGAGAAATTTAAGAGCTCATCAATGTAATTTAATTTCTGATTAATGGAAACTACGTAGATTAAGTTCTGAACAGTTAAATAAATTCGATTTGCACAGATTGGAGGAAAGCATTAGGCAAGATGCTGAATGCCGAGGGAAAACGTTGGTTTAATCTATTTGAACATTGAATTAAGAACTTATTTGTTCGCAATATTTAACCATTTAATAGTTTGCCCAGTAGGCATTTATTTATTTATTTATTTTTTTCCCACAATATTTTTATTTGACTTTTAGAGTAACATACATAACATACAACAGAACCCGCTCTCAAACACAAAATACAATGTTACCATATATAACATATCCAATATGCCCTTTGACACAAGTAAACAGAGACTAGCCATCTCCCAACGGGCGGAACCCCGACTGTGAAAGTATTCATGAGTGTCATCCTCCTCTTGATCTTCGGTTAAGTCTGTGCTTTCTGCAAAGAGCATGAAAGGTCTCCAAATACTTTCAAACAAGTCCTTTTTTCCTTTTCCATTGGAACGCATCACATACTTGCTAAGAGTAGCCAACATCTGCTTAACCCACTGTCCAATACTTGGTCTACTTGTGCTTTTCCAGTGCAATGCAATCAACATTTTAGCTTGTAATAAACATATATCAATGAACAGCATCTCACTTTTTGTATATCCTATGTGCTTGGGGTACAAGCCTAAAATGATTAAAGAAGGTTCCAGAGGAAGATATTTAGAAATAATATCATTCACAGTTTGCTTTATTACACCCCAAAATGTTCTAATTTCTCTACAATCCCAAATACAATGGAACACTGTTCCCTTTTCTACCCAGTAGGCATTTATGAGCACATCATTTATTGACTGTCATAAATGTAATTTCTGTTTAATGTTTTCATTTAAATACATAGTTAGTTTTATACAGTGTTGAATCAGAATGGGTTAAATTGTACTACAGACTGAATACAGTGTTTTAAGGGCATTGCTGGGTGTACATTTAATCAGACTAAAAAGTAATTTTGCCCTCGATGTTAGGCATCCTGGCTAATGTTGACCCTGAAATTGTGCATCCCTTTTATGATTGTACTTGTGCCCATATGCCCTTTGTGTAATTTGTAATGCCCTATTTGTAAACCTTAACTCTTTTATTAAAATTTTCTAAATTAATTTATAGTTGGCAGGTTTAAGTTCTGTTTTGGGGTTATTGTGTTCCCATTTGCCTGTGTTGGTTGGTCCCCTCCAGCTGTTTAGATAGTCCAGTCTTGTCTGATGTCCTTCTCACACAGTTTTTGTATTTATGGCTTGGCCACTGGTACTCTTTAATACTTATTTCTTTGTCCCTTTTTCCCCCTTAATGCTCATTTAGTTTTTTGTCCTTTTGCACTGATGGTATTATATCTTTTTAATATTTTTATGCTTTTGTTTAGTCCTTTTTTGTATTTTAAACCTTTACTTGTTTCTTGCCTTGGCTGCCTTTTGATATTGTATGCCTCTTGTATTGTAAAGCTTTGTATGAAAGTTGTAAACTGACCTGTATTTTCGTTGTGCCTTGTCAACCTATTGTGTCTAACTGTCCCTTTTTGACAAACTCATTTAGTCTCTTTATATATACTTTGTTCCTTTTCACCTCTAAGTTGGTTGTTCTGTCCCTGTGTGTTAAACTTCTAATGTCACAATTATGTTCTGTCTAGTCTGCACCTGTTCTCGTTAGTCCCTGATTAGTTCATCTTCCTCCAACTGTGTCTAGTTAGTTCCCTCATTTCATCCTGTGTATTTATACTCCCTGTTCTGTTCAGTCCCTTGTCGGTTATCGTTAATGTTAGTTGTGTCTGTCCTGCCTGAGTTTGTTTTAGTAAAGATTGTATTTACCCTGATCTTTGTCTTGTGTCTTCTACACCCAGGCGTTACACCTAAGTGTTTATTTTTATTTACAAAGCTTTACTGTTGCTACTAGATCCTGTTCAAACTCATCCTTGCTGCAACAACTACCATCGCAGAAGAACGGAACCTTAAATATGGATGTCCTCCAGGTTAGGCATATATTGTGTAATATATATAATAATTATACACAGTTATAACCCTAACTCTAATATTATGTAAACAAACTTTTATTTTGGATGCGATTTGTATTGACTTATTAGTATAATTACATTGCCTGTTGTATTTCCTTATGCATGTATAGAAGAAAATTATTGACAAATGTGTTTTGAAACAAAAAAAAGCTTAGTGCTTGCATTTTAATGCATTTTATTTTTAGGGCTAGCATTTTTATGGGCTGAAATTCAACATCTCCAACTTCTTAAACAAATGTTACTGTTGAGAGGGTGTGTGTTCTTGTACAAGAATGCCATGTTCCTTCTCAGCAAGCAGTTACTGCAAATCTTCACTACCTTATTGGCTTTTTTTTATTTATATTTTATAAAGCTGTATAAGTAATTTGTTTTGTACAACACCATAGTCCTGAAATTGTTGCTTTTGCATTTATGCCTTCACTTCACCTCATGTATCCCATTTTAAGATTTGTTTGTCTACGTCTATTGTCTCAATGGCCCTTCTGTATTTGTGCGTTTTCCCATCTTTGTATTTATTATATTCCTATCTCTTGTCTTTGCATATGTATTTATGACTGCTCTTGTCTTTTGCATTTTTTTCCTAAGCCTATTTTTGTTTTGTTTTTTGTTTATGATTTAATGTATTCCATACATCTTTAATTTATGCTCCTTGCCTTATTAGCCATTATGCTGTTTTGTGGCCCTGTCTCATTGACTATTTTATGCCCATTGCTATTTTTCCAAAAAGGTTGTATTTTGAATTGAAATGTACTGCATAAAATGTTTTGTCTTTACTGTTTGTGTTTTTTGTATATGTATGCACTTGTTTTTATTCTCTGACTGCCTTTTG